>NC_057688.1:4361528-4661528 GCF_014466175.1 Vespula pensylvanica
AAGTAGATTTTCAAATCCTCCGAAAGTGCGAATTCGAAATCTGAAACAAAAAAAGTAATATAGAATTTCGAAAATGTGACTAATATAATATTGTACTTGCGTAAACTCTTCGTCAATATTCGATCGAGTGGCACCCTGCGAAAATTTCTATGTTACCTCGTGGAAGTCCAAAGCACAACTGAACTAATATTTGTAAAATTCGGTGAAAGACCCGGCTTTGTTGTCGTCTCTGGAAGCCGAGTATCCTCACTTCGCAATTTAATTCTAAAATAAAATAATTTGAATAGATTATTGAAAGAATGAGTGATATATTTATACATTTAGATTAACTCTTCGTTACTACTACTCTCCACTACATGGAGAACGCGTACTGTGAGGACTGCGATGTGTACTCGTCGGAATACAACGCACGACTGAACCGGTAGAAGTCAAAGTCGATTAAAGGTTTAATTTTGTAGATGTCGCATAAGCCAAGGACGGCCCATTCCAAATATAATTCTAAAATAAAATACATTGCAAGAAATATGTGATGTAAGAGTATAATGGCTTTAACTCTTTGTTGTTATTTACAAAAACATATCCTAAGAGAGCTTCGATCCTCGCTCGTCGGGATACAACGCACGACTGAACTAGTAAAAGTCAAAGTCGATTAAAGGTTTAATTTTGTAGATGTCGCATAAGCCAAGGACAGCCCATTCCAAATATAATTCTAAAATAAAATACATTGCAAGAAATATGTGATGTAAGACTATAATGGCTTTAACTCTTTGTTGTTATTTACAAAAAGGTATCCTAAGAGAGCTTCGATCCTCGCTCGTCGGGATACAACGCACGACTGATCCAGTGAAAGTCAAAGTCGGTTAAAGGTTTAATTTTGTTGACGTCACACGAGCCGAAGACCACAGCTCAAAATTAAAATCGATGAGAAAATAAATTAAAATTATTTTATTGTTAACAAGTGTTCCGAGCTATTTAATATTTAATCGAATTTATTATTGTTTAAATATTAATTTATTTAATTCCGCGTACTTATATTTTGTTTAAATAAATCTAAAATTACCGAAAATATTAATTTTGAAGTTATTCCCTTTACGAGAAGAGAGCTTCGATACTTACTCGTCGGTGTACGAAAGAAGACTGATTTAGTAATCGCCAAAGTCAATCAAAAGTTCATTTTTGTTGACATTACACTTAACCAACAACTGCGAAATCGAAATTTTTAATTAAGGTTATTTTACGTTCATCGTGTATTTGGAATATTTAAACTTAGTTACTATTGTTTAAAGATTAGTCCACTAAACTTCGCATAAATTATAGATTATTTAAATAATTATAAAATTATAGAAAGTGTCAATTATTTCAACAGAATTGAGAGTTAAGCGTTTGGAAATGTATATTAATGTAATTTTTAAGCTAATATACAAATTTATACATTATTATAAATTATTGTTATGTAACTATTAATTATTAGTAAAATTCAAATAATGCTATACTTGTCTTAAATAAATATATAATCGAAAATAGCATTTATTCTAATCTACGAATAACGAAATAATAAATCCATAATGTATAGTTGAAATTGAATTATAACTAATTGTTTGTCATTTATCAAAGTTGTCTAAACCTTTTCTTCTTCGTTATATTATTTGTATCACTTATTAATAACGAAAACAAGAAGAAAATTCGTATACCAATAAAAAATATTAATTATTCAAACTTACTTACTACGAAAGAAAGTGACTTGTTTACTGGTCCAAGTGCCAAATGTAACTGACTCGAATTCGATTTATCGTTATTACGCATAAAAAAATCATCGCGCGTAATGATACATGGAATGCGCCCAATAGAGAAAGTAGATCTTCGTGAGATATCAACTACTACATTGATTATATTGTAACTTATTCTTTTAATTATAATCTTTCTTCTTTCGTTATTATAAATCACTGTTATCATATATGTTTAATGTAGAATGTATACGATTTGTATGATATTTTACATATAAATATATTTCTTCTTCTACTTCTTATTATTTTTCTTCTTATATATTAATATTATATCTTATTGTTATAGCAGTAGTAGTAGTAATAATAATAATAATAATAATAATAATTATTATTATTATTATTATAATATAAAGTGAACTACTTCTACTAGGGACACACAAAAAGAAATAATGCAACCGTATATTTCATAGAAACAAACCATACACTATTCCAGATTTTATATGAAAATCAGTGTTGGAATACGAGCTTCTTCTGTTTTGCCGCAATATTCAGAGGGCGCCACTATAGGAAACTTTTATCACGAAAAATGTCGAAAACAGCGTTTACGCCAATAGTGAATTCAGACGTAATTCTTGATCGATTTTGATATACGAAGTGTTACTTTGAAGACGAAGGTTTAATCTAGGATCTCGCTTTGAGGGATTTTTAAAAAAAGCTTCATTTCTATGCATAAACTATTCTCAAAGAAATGTCATTTTTTTTACACGATTTTTTTCATATAAAATAAAGCAATTTCCAAAATTCGAGAAGTCTATGTTTTTGCTTAAACTTTCATCTTTAAAACGAGACTTTGGTCATCAAAATCGAACAAGAATTACGCCTATACTCGACCTAAATCATCATAAAAGCAGAGATAATGAGAAGACTTAATAGGAGAATATGTTAATTATCTAGTGGATTTAACAGTTTATGAAAAAGAAATGACATAATATTGTAATGTCGACGTTTTTATTAAAATATCTTTTTTATCTGAATATTTTTAAATAATAATAGAAATACCTATCTGTGGTATGTCATTTATCGCATAGTGATGATATTTTTTGAATTTCTATTACTTTACGTAAGTAAAGTAATTTGAATTTTTGTATTTATCTTATTTAAGCTTTAATCGCTTTCGCGTATGAAAAAAAGTAGAATCTATGCCATAAAACGTTGCAGTGATATCAAAATTATACAAGTCGTGTTTAAGTTTATTAATTTATTAGTTTTTAACTTCTTTTCAATTATTTGTGTAAAAAGTGAACAATTCTACGCTTCGTTTTTAATTTCAACGATGATTTTTGAATGTTTGTTATATATATAGGAATCTAATCGTTAAAAAGTGTCATTGATATCACGACATTAGCGTCATCTGCCAACGAATAAGATGCAACTTTTGTTTTATACTAATTTAGTCTCCATAGTTGCCTCATAGAAATCAAGGGTAATATGTGAAAGTTGATTCACATCAAGCATGTTTTTACACACATACCTGTTGCTTACGTGACAAGCGCGAAGCAGAAGAGAAAGTTCATTCTTAATTAGCTAGTATAAGCGAAGATGTCCAAGTACAAGTTCGTTTTAAATCTGCTCAGAAATGATTATGCCATTAAAGATTTATATCACAATAAATACAGTGTGTTCATGGTACAGAGGAATATCCATTCTTCTAGAGAAAGAAATATTCGTGTACATGAATCCTGCATGTTTGCTGCAAAACCGATAATAAGTCAAAAACCAGATTGGAATAAAGCTGTTTCTGAAGCTGAGAAAATTGTGGGATATCCAACATCTTTTTTAAGTTTACGATGGTTACTCAGTGATGAAATTGCCAATGTGGCTTTACACTTAAGAAAATTAGTTGGATCTAATCATCCATTGTTAAAAACAGCCAAGTGAGTATTCCAAATGTATGATATACTGTTTTTAAAAGATATGAATGTCCTTCTTCTTTGTATACAGAAGTTTGATATATAATGGCCGTAATAATATGCAAGCTTGGGGTTTAATTGTATTATTAATATCTAAAGCTGCTGGTCATTTAAATGTAGATGATATGGAAGAAGATAAAGCTGCTGGTGTTTTACATAGGTACAGTACTTTACTTATTTATATATATAATAAAACAATATTTTAATATACAAATGTCATTTTATAATCGATTATAGTCAACGGGCGTTAGCAGAAGTTACCGAAATGATACGTACAAGTCATCTTATACATAAAGGTCTTGTAAATATAGCTCCTGGTATATATACAGAAACAACTGAATTACATGACATGACATTTGGTAATAAAATTGCTTTATTAAGTGGCGATTACTTGCTGAGTAACAGTTGTACTGAATTGGCAAATCTTAGAAATCAAGATGTAAGTATAAATAATATTCTACTTTTATTAATTCTATAAAAACCTGTATTCTATTTTTTAGCTTGTTGAATTGATGTCAACTGTTGTAAAAGATTTGACTGAAGCAGAATTCATTGGACGACGAGATAACCAGAACAATCCATTACCATGTATACCTCCGCCAAATCGTAAAGGCTATGCTGTAAAAGAATGGACATTAAGAAATGTATTAAGTGCTGGTACTTTACTTGGAAAATCTTGTAAAGGTACCTTAAAATTAGCTGGTCATAACGATGATATACAAGAACAGGGCTATGAATTTGGAAAACATTTAGCATTAGCTTGGCAAGTAAGTTTTTAAATTGAAACTATACTGTATAGTGTATATTTAGTCATACAATTAAATATAAAGAATTTAGAATACTACTTAATCATGAATAATTATATTAATTAATTGTTTTTAGGCATATTTGGATCTAGGGCTTTTTATTAATAAAGAGTCAGCTATGTCTTTCAATTTATGTTCTGCGCCCATTATGTTTCATATAGAACATGACCCATCTATTTTAACAGAAATAGATAAAGGTTTAGAATCTGTAGATAATGTAGATTATGCAAAAGTGAGTATCATTATTAATTATTAATCTTATAATTATGACCTTGTATTATAAAAACATTGTTTATTTTATTAATTCATTAATCCAAGAGAGTGCTGTTATATTTAGGTATACAATATCGTAAGTCAAGGGCCTGGCATCGAACTTACAAAACAGTTACAGAAGAAACACTCACAAAAAGCGACAGAAGTTCTTAGCATATTTCAAGAAAGTGATGCTAGGACAGCATTATATAATATCATAGCAGCAATGGGAGATTTTTAAATTAAAGTTCAAAGTTAATGAACTGATGTGTGCAATTTTGTCAAAGATTGCCCAATGTCAGTTCATACACCGTCCACTTTTCACTTTTGAAATTAATATTTGAAGCTGGACAATATACTTACATGTATTGGACTATTTGTATATACAATACATAAATCATGGGTACATTATATTTATATATATATATATATATTTGTGAATGATATATAAAATTTATATGTATATTTTTAAAAGAATCGAATAATTCTATTCATATCCCTCTTAAATCTGTATAATGCGAGTTGCAAATATGTTAATATTTCTTCTTTAGACGAAAATATTAACTTTTTCGTGTCAATGTCCGGGGTATTTGGGATAAGTCACTCTTTCATCGTTACATCGTATGCAAGAATATTGTGTTGTGCGGCTGTTGTTTAGGAAATAAATTCAATGTAGCTTATATTATTGTACTACATATACATCTTTGTTTATATCCCATATGCTGTGTATATGTAATATAAACAAAAATGTGAGAGAGAGAAAGAGAGAGAGAGAGAGAGAACACCAAATCGTAAATCTGTAGAATTTACGTTTTCCCACGTAGTCATTGATCGAACATACGTCACTCATTATACAAACGAAAATAATTTCGATTAACGCAACACCAATGTTTTTATAACTATCACGACGGGAAAAAGTTAAACTATAGAAATTTATAATGATAAATCGTTTAAAGTTGACACATAAAGTGCCTAGGAATGCTACACGAGGATTATAAATATGTTGTGTAAATGAATATCTGGGTATTATATTAGATTCTGTCGAGTTTAAATCGATTTATTCATAAAAATACGAATTTCATTTTGAATCTCGTCATCTACATCACATAACAATTTTTTGCGTAATTGTATACAATAGATAGTCGTATCGTGTGCAATCAACTCAATCAACAAGAAAATAAAACAAAAAGAAAAACACTGGCATAGATTCAAAGAGTCTACCGAATATGTAATTACTCTTCTAAGACCATCTTTGCAATCATTATTATTTAACTGAAACAATATGCACATTTAAAAACGATCGACAGTACAAAAATACAACTCATATTAACAGATCAACATACCCTGTTAACATGCTACAACGAATGCATTTAGTTCACAATTTCAAGATAAATCTTTTATGATTAATATAATAATAGAACCATCGTAACGGAAATTATCAAAAAGCATTCGTATTAATAATAATATAAATGAAAAGACAGTCGATACGTATTTAATCATAACTAACTAGGCATAAGAATATATTTTTGCTACTACACTTCTTACTCATTCGTTCATATTCACACTCTTAATATCTACTTTTGCAGCAATAGTAGCAAGTTTTGATTATATCCATAAACCCGCAAAAATGAGCGCAATATGTCGTGCGTTTCTCTTGGGTTCATATGCGGTAACTATTAATAAAAAATACCTTATTCGAAGAACTAATAAGGCAGTATGGTAATATGGCTAGATTTGCCTTAAATTAGGCTTCTCTCATTTCCGTTCTTGTTAATATTCCACACTAAATATAACAGCGTATATTTCATTCACTGCACGATATGCGAATTCTTTATATTTTTCGTAGATCTCATGGGAACTACGCGTGAAATCGTGATTAGGAACGTACCGCACAAAATAACAAGAGAAAATTCATCGCATTAGACCGATCGTAGTGTATCGAAATCAGTAATAATAAGGAATAATTTGTTGATGTCATCGAAAAATATACACCTGTAACAACAAACAGTGATAAGCACCTTCGACACGTGGAATTCACGTAAACTTTCATCAATAAAAAAAAAATCCTAAAACACCATTCTAGCAAATATCAATATTCTTGATAAATAATTAAAAAAAAGGAAGATACGAATGCAATATATATAATGTAAAAAAAAAAAAAAAACAAAAAGAAACAACAAAGAAGATACACAATTTTCTTTTCTGCTTCTATTTCCTCTCTTTTTTAATTTCAATTTTCTTCCCTTTCTCCATAACTATCACCATTGATTTGTCAACGATACTATATCTAAAAAAAATACAGCAAAATCAATAAAAAAAATACTGCTACTATCAAACTCATTTACGCTGATTTTAGGACGAGACTAAAAAAATGAATACAATCCTCAACGTAGTATACCTTGTGTTTCAAGAGTTTGATTCGTTAAAGAATGAAAGTAACTAATAACAGACAATGGAAGAAAAAAAAAAAAAAAAGAAAACAAAGGGCAGCTACGAATACGATTAACGCGCGCCAACAGAATCAGGATTGTTTACTCTAATTAATTTCTAACAGGTGGCGGTCTTACTACAATCGGCCTCCAGCATAGCAGACTCAAATTGTTCCAAAACGCGCATATTTTCTAGAGAAACGGAGCTAATGCCTAGATCTTCATCGAGTTCTTTCATAGAGGATCGTTCTTCCTCAATGATCGGTGGTTTATGTGGAACGTCACTGTCAGGAGTGCTGGACGACGATCGGCCACCATGTAAGTCTTGTCTCTCGACGTCAGCCTTATCATCAGGAACTGATACCTCGTCATCGGATTTAATTTGACTCACTTGTGCGGTCTGGGACTGCGAAGACGACGTCTCGGGCAGGTCTTTCTTCGAAGACGAAATCTGATCATTTACTTCCAATATTGCTTCTATAGATGAAATATTCCCATCGACATTACCTTTCGTTGTCGTTCTCGAACATGGTTCTGCATCCACAAGTTCAACATATTCAAGAGTCTTAGTTCGGGAATCGTCTTCGCCATTTGGTCCCACTCGTTCAACTCGTTCGTTAAAATTTCGTGTGGTTTCTTCATCGAGAAATTCGTTGTCGGAACTTCGATGAGAATCCCCTTCGTCTTGATCCTGTTGAGTTCGATCGATCTCCTCGATCTCGACGTTCGTGCTCTTGCACGCTAGCTTTGCTCTAGGTGGCGCTGATATATGCGCTTCTTCCAATTTCACGTGTTCGAAGAACTTTGCGATGGTCCCGCGCTGGTGTTCGTTTGGGTGTTCGATTGATTCGAAACGATCAGTTTTGCGATACGATTGTTGGTACAGGTCTGTGCGGTTTTTGTCGTTTGTATTATTACAGGTGGTTCGTGAGAGGACGAGGGTGGTATCGTCGGCGACGACATTGGAGGAGTCGTAGCCTGAGAAGAGAGAGTGGAGTAAGCCACTTGATCGTGTTCGATTCTTTGACCGACCTCCGAGAAACGTCTCTTTTGTGTTGGCACTGTTTGACATTGGGAATTGTTCGGTTGAGATTGCGCTACCGTCGTAAGCGGGTAGGATAAACTCCGCGTCTCTTGTTGTTGATCGTAGATGATCGATACCGAGCTTGATTCTAGACTGTCTAGTTCTGGGCTTCTTGCCATTGTAGGTTGATCGTTCCACAGGACGGTCGCTGGTAGTAATGGAGAATTCTTCGGAATCGACGATACGGTTGAGAGCTGGTATTGTTCGATTGGTTGTCTTCTTATTACGACCTCGGCCGATCGACTCGGAGAAATGCTTCTCAAGATAGACGGATGATTGGGCGAGGGTGACCTCAGAGTGAACGCGTGATTCGTATCGGGACGTGGTTGGCAGTTGGGAGTCGAAGAAGGTTGAAAGACTCTGTCCTTCTGATTGAGTTCCGATGGCAAGCTGAGTGGACCTTCCGATTGGATCTGAGATCTTTTTAACGATGAGGTATGACTGATGCTTTTCTGGTTGAACGTTACTGATTGGTAATTGATAGGCATATGGCTCTGACTGCACGTAACTGATGTTTGACTGTGGCAAATGGTTGAGGACGATCGAAGAATAGGATCGGCCACTACTGTTACCGTTGCCATTATTGTTCTCTGATTGCTCGACGTCAGTTCTTGTTGCGATTGCACTAATTGTCGAGTACTCGTGGTTGGGGGCGGTGACGTTACCCGGGGAGATTGGGATGAGGAAGGTCGAGGATGGAAGCTGTCCGATTCCGAGCGCGGAGGCGAGCACGTGCCTTTTCGTAGTTGCATCAGCTTTATAAAGTCCACAAGACGCTTTATGGATTTCTGTGTCCTCTCCTGCTTTCCTAATAGCTCTTGACGCGTACGATGCTGTAGCTGAAGGATAAAGAAAGAAGAAATTATTATTAGAAGATTGCAAATCAATACTATTCTTTTCGTATATTCGTTTGTTTGCTTATAAGATGTAATAGAAAAATAAGAAATCCTACTTTCTATACAAATTTTTATACAAACGACACGCATGCTTTTGGTGCATAGCTCGAGTAATGATCAAAACAAGATTTATACTCACTTCGTGATGAAAACATAATAATTGTTTGAACAATAATTGTAGAGTGTTCACGTGTCTACAAACTCACTATTAATTCGCGAAATTTGTACGATAATACCATTTACATAAATTTCCATACCAACGCAATGCTCTCTATTTGTTGCTTACACGCGTATTAACGATTTACATAAAGTTTTTTCTTAACTCATTCAAATGAACATGTATCTAAGTAAGCGAACAACTGTCATTCTCTATGAAAGCTAATGGATTTGATAAAATCATGAAAATAATCTGGCGAAGACTGCAAAATAAACTACGAGACGGTAATAACTCGAATTCTATACACGTCGAATGAATCAACAAGAGTAAACTATCCGATCGACTGATAAAAGCTTATTAAGACCCATCTTGTTTAAAGTCGAATAGATAAAAAAAATGTCCATGGATATATAAAATTCACGTATATTAACATGCTATAACATAAATATGTAAGTGTTCAACTGTACGAAATAAAATAAAACTGTACAATGCGAACGAAAGGAAAACTAAGAAAAACAAATATGAATACGTAGCGGTCTTTTCGTTATTAACGAGGAAATAAAAATAATAAAAGAGCCAACAATGAGATAAACGTCTGAAAGGTTCGAACGAACTTAAGGGCATTCCAAACGAAAGTATAAGTCGATTAAATTGTTTTTTTTTTTTTTTTGTTCTACGCAGGCCACTAAACGAACCTCAAGTGACTGGCCAAGTAGTTGCGAGCGTTTTTCCAACTCGTAAACCTGCAATCTTAGATCCGAGTTTCGCTCGCGCAGCTCATATCTTTCTCTCTCTTTCTCCTCTGCAAGATATTTCGCGTTCAATATACTTGTTTTGGGTGCCCTATTGACGACGATCGACCAAAAAGTTCTTCTTAATTGCAAATTCTGCTTGCCGTATTCAAGGAGCCGATCCTCAACTCACGCTGACGCTTCTTGCGACAGGCTGCCATCTCGCGCTTATTCATTCTCTGCGTGCACTTATGTTCATTAGAGTCTGCGGCAACGCTGCGATACCTCGTCGAACGTTAAATCTAAAAGTGGTGGAGCCATGTTACACAAATTCTCGCACCGCTTTCGAGCGACGTATAACGCATCTCTCGCTGAGAACAAATGCTTATATGTCACTCTAACTTTCGAACTCCTGTATTTTTTTGTTTCTCATTATTTTTTTTTTTTTTTGTTTCTCTAAGTTTTGTGTTTCATTTCTTCCGAGTTTCATTTTGAAGAATATACACGGCGCTTATACGTTCGCGTATAACTAGTTCGAAAATCATTGCATCGTAAAATTATCGAAATAGTCGAAAGCTATTGATGCTTCCATTTTTTTTTTTCGTTTTTTTTTTCTTTTTCTCTGTTTTGAGGAGGAGGGGAGACGTTAATGTCGCGAAGCGAGAAAAGCGTATCGCGAACGTTCGCAGAAGCTAGTCTGCAGAAAACAAGAACTTTTTTGTCAATCACACGCACGACATTAGAGAGGAAGAAATCATCAATGGCATCGAGGACGATTTACCGAGCTCTTCCTCCTTATTGCAGGATTCTCTTCCATTCGCTTCTTCCTCTTCGTCCTCCTCTTCAGCTTCCTGGACCTCTGCGTCCTCCTCCTCCTCCTCTTCCTCGTCATCCTCGACGAACGCACATTTGGGACAAATTCTTGGGGGTGCCGGTGAGACGGAATGACAGGATACATGGTAGTTGGCCGAACAATTTTCGCATACCGTCAGAGTACCTGCATGTAATCGCCCTTAATTAAGTAATTAAATTTACAAACAATGTATACGGTAACATAGCCGAGGTAAATCAAATTAAACATAGATCGAGAGATATTTAAAGTTTCGTAAGTGAAGTGGACACGACAGAATATACAGGATGATATATTTCAAAGAGAACGCTGTAAAACAATGACAATTAAAAGAGAATCCCTTTCTTCGTATCATTTTTCGATCGTAACTTTTTACTGAAAAATATCCTTATAGATGTATAAGCAAGAAAAACCTCTGAATGTCTCTACTTATATACCTCACCCTGTATCGATCGTTTGCTTCAAAAACCTACGATGTCTCGACGGCAACGAAAAGTTAATAGTTCTAGTCAATAAAAGAAGCAAATCCACCACTCTCGTTGTCTTTCACTTACGATATGTATGTACAGTTTTTGTTATATAACATGTGACACTGACCTGGATTTCTACACCTTATACAAACAATCGAATCGTTTTCGATCCTCTCTATCGTTAAACTCGAAGGTAATCCTGGTATATGGACAGTTCTACTACCAGTTGATTGTATCGTTTTCGTACCAACGATCGGTAATGGCATGGAATTTGAACCATTTTCAACTTTGCCCTTTCCGGTATAGACTTTGTTTTCCGATGCGTTCCTAAGAATGTTCGGTCTCGTCATCGACTTTTGCAGGGGAATGAGAGATTTTCCTATCGTCGTTCTCGAGGGTGGCGAAGTAGATTTTGGTAAGGCTGTCTTACTAACAGGAGGTGGCGATGGTCCATTCATGCGAGCTGTCGTTTGTCTCGTCTGAGGTGCACTTCCACCGGATTGCAAATACGTGCATCTCTTCCTTTTCTACAAACAATATAAGAATACAATAACGATTTCGTGACGGTAAAACGTGACGAATTTTAAACCTATCTTGAATCGACCTAACGTTAGATACGCTTTTCTTTAAAACGAGCAGTCTCACGAAGGACTAACGAAATTTACTAAATGTGACATGGAAGAAAATAATGTACCATAGGTGCTTCAAAACAGGAGTACACAAATTGAGGATTAGCTGTGCTACGTCGTTTCCTTTCTACCCTCTTGTTTTGTAATTCGGAATATCTCGCATTGGTGATCAGGCTCAAATTCGATAGGAACGTGATCTTTTCGTTGAATTCGTTCTTGCAATCCTTTTTATCAAGCTCCTCTTGCGTCTCGTTTGAATTTTCATCCATAGAGACCTCTATGACATCGTCCTCGCCGGATATCGTCTCCACCGAGCTCGATCGATCTCTATGAAAATACCAAGTACATGCATATATTCATAAATTCTGAAAAAGGTCAGAAATGAAAGCATCATCAATTCTTACTCACTTGGAAGGAGAATTTTCTTGCGAGGGCGACGGTACGTCGCTGTTGCGTACCGTGTCCTCGTAATCATCCTTCGATATCTTAACGTCAAGATTGTTGGTGTTTCCCACCACTTTGTTACTTCTCTTATCATTATTATTCGTGATATGACGATTATTATTATCCAAACCAAGCAACGACGCTAGGGAAACTTTCGGCCCGTTTGCATTTTGCGCTTTGAATGCCTCGACCTCTTTGCGCAACCGCTGTAGGACTTGTTTCTGCAAACGGAAAAAGTAGATACTGTTATAAAATGGAAATAATTCTTTATTAAAGCGATCACTGCGCTTTAATCAAATCTTCGAATCTACTTAATAAAAGAAAAAAAGTTCTTTACTCGAAACTAACCTAAACGATAATCCGGATAGATTAAATTTCAAAGAAACGCGAAGAAGACCGAAGAAAAATAGATCGTAACAAAATGAGAAACGTGATGTTTGATTTCTAGAAAAGTCTTCCTATTTCTCGAACGTATTACGTCGATGGAGGAGAAACGAAAATAGTGAGAGAGAAAGAGAGAGAGAGAAAAATACATGCGCTTTAGTCGGATGAAAAAAGGAAAATGGATGAAAAGAAAAAGGGTAAAATGATATTGCGCGAGATATTTTATCGATTGGGAGGCTCTTTCTCTTTTCTCATCCTCCGACTTGGTCTCTCCCGTATTCTCGCTCGTTCTCCCCTACTTATAGTTACTTGCTCTCTACCGTCGTCGCTTCAGCCCCCCCCCCCCCTTCCATCCCCATTCCCATCCCCGTTGCTAGTACTCGTTTCGTCCGTGGTTCATCGTCGTAGAAAGAAAGAGAGGATCGTAAAAAAAGATGTCATGAGATAAAACACAAAGGTGCCTAGCAAACGAATCATGTTACATATCTTTTGACAAATAAAATTAACTTTGCTCTTTAGCAGGCATATTTCCTTCGAACTTGTACCATGAGACAACGAATCGAACAGTTGGACATTTCGATAATTGAAAGTAAACGATATCTTTTTGAATGATCTTTCTAGACTTGCGACATGAAACAAGGTTAACTTTTCTAACGTGTAAATGGAGTCAAGGGCGAGTAATACTTTGTATATCCCTTTCATTTGTTATTTTTTTGACTGCGTTTAATCGCACGATGATTTTCTTGTTCCGAGTGATAAGCGATAACATTAATCATCCCAATTGTTTTGCTTTCCACGTCTTTCGAGGAAAGCAAAGAAATTAATTTGTTGGAATCTGTTCAACTTACCTGACATCTATCCAAAGAGACGATGTGTAAATGGATGTCCTGTATCCGTCCGAGAATGATAGTGTTCTGCAAAAAGAATATCTTATATTTGCGTCGCTTTAATTTGTTATGACAAGTATAACGACGCATTCGTTCCTTTTATTCGTATCGAACGAATGTTCGTCAAAATGAAAATATTTAGATACAAAAAGGTTACTTACGTGTGGATCATCTTTCAATTTGCCCACGCATATCTAGAATTTATAAAAAGAAAAGTCATATCAACGATAGTTAAATAAAACAGTTAAATAAAACGTTAAATAGATTATGTTAAGAATTTCTATTTGCTTTTACTAGACCGTGAAATTGAATTATTTTCACGTATTTCGTATTCGTTTACCAAAGGGATCCTTCAATTTTTGCAACTTCAAAATATCTTTATCTAAAGGACTCATAATTTCTTCGTTCTTCACGATCATTCGCCATTTTTTTCCAACTTTTACGACGCACGTAGTAGAAAGAGTACACGTACATTTAACGGCACCGTCTCTTTTCTTTCTCACCCTCATCGCGTTTCACTCTCGAGTTACTAGTGGTAGTAAACGACGTACAAGAAAAAGTCCGAAAGGCTATGACAATACTTCTCGTTTCTTCATCCGCTTTTAGACGCATCTAACCTATTTTTCTCAACACCGAGTACGATTTAGCGTAATACTTCATAGTTCACTATGATAGACGTAGATAGGAGACGTAACTGTACGTACACTATAATTAGCGTTACCATTAGAGAGGCGATATAGTTTATTTATATTCGTAATACTGATTATCTAAACGTTCTATAGTACACTTCATGTGTTTACAAACATCAGTATGCCTCTTAGTAACACACACATAAATCCTTCTTTATGTATGAGACTAGTCGTATACGATATGTTAATACGATATTTCTCGATTATGGAATATTACGCAAGTGCATAAATATTCTCGACGATTTTCATTGCGGAACATCGATTACGGGTAACGATTGATTCGTATTTATATAACAATAGCCAATCATTAATCGAAATTGTTAGAAATCGGACACGAGACTATGATTGGCTAATGAAAAATGAAGCGCCAATTACAAATTGTCAAAATACGCGATAGTTTCATAAGATTTCCATTTCTTGAAAATGCTCGATAACCTTCTCTCTTTAAACGACGGCATAGTATCGATGCCGGCGGTATCGAATAAACGAGAATATTCGTTGCGACTACTACCGAGTCTCGCTCCAGAGAGGAACATAAAGAAACGTTTCGTTTTACGTAAAATTCTTTAATTCACGAAAAGAGAGGAAAGACGTTTCTAATGCATTTTGCATTTGAAGACTATGGATAAACTACGTTTTAAACGTGAAAATAAATTAAATTAATTTCTGAATTGAATATTATATAATTTCATAATCGTTCGAATCACATATATCGTTTATTAAATCGTAGATAGAAATCAGGTTTCGAACTTTTAAAAAAGAATACAGGCCATTAATATTTATCTATTATTTATTAAGAGAAATAGTCCATTAATATTCGTATACTGCTCGTCAAGATCGATCGGAACATTAAAAAGATGTCCAGAAAAAATGGACAACTGCGCATCGAATTCAACAACTTTCCTCCCTTCTTTAGACAGTAAGAGTATCAAAAGTTTTAATTATTGCATAAAGATAATCACGCAAGCGATTCTATTCGTTAGAAGCACGAAACAACTGAAAGACAGCCGATTGTCTTCTCGAGTATATAGGGACGAGTTCTGCTCGTCTCGACGCGCTATATATATGTATATATATAAACGTATATGACAGCGGACAAGAATACGCGTTTCGATTAGTCCTCTTATTCTATTTTACATTCCTGCAAATTCTAACAGTCGCATATATGCATAGACATTCGATCGTTCGCGAGGCCATTTTAATTCGTTGCTTAAGACATTGACTTGTATTCGAATGTTTCGCTGTATGACTGTTCACGCAAATAAGAATCGAAAGAACGAAATTGAAGCGCGACACACTCCAAGAGAAAGAGAAAAAGAAAGAGGAAGAGAAAGGAGAAAGAGGAAGAGAAAAAGAAAGAGACAGAAACTTCTTCAAAGTCGCACGTCGCATCAGAGTCGACTCGTCGTTCCTTGCGAACAACGAAGGTTAAGGTCTTCGACAACGTTCGTCGTTGCCGGCGAAAAAGCAAGGACGAACGTCGTATATGATATTACATTCCTTCTTATTGAACGATATATCGAACGAGTTTTCTCGTACGAAACTCGATCCAATGATATACGCTTATGCCGCTGCTTCGTCTATTACGACGAGCGAACGAATGCGGAACTTTCGATCGAAGAATCTCTTAAACGACGTGATATGCGAGAGGAGAGCAACAGCGTTTCTTGTAACCCCCGCTTGACGGCACGCACGCTCGCTCGTTTGCGCGCGCGCTCCGAGAATCCTAAAATCTTCGTTCGAAATTTCGAACACAACCGAACGCCGCGATCGAGTGCTTTCTCCATTTTCTCGTCTCCGACTTCCAAATATGTTTATGTAAAAACATAACGACGCGAGCTACGACGAAATTTTTATCTATATGCGAAATCCGGTATGGGCATGGATATCTTGCGCGTCTCTATGAAAGAAAGGAAGGGGAAAAGAGGTGGAGCGAAGAGAAAGAGGAAGGGTAAAGACGCGCGAACAGAAAGGAAGTGCGAGCGAGGAGGAAACGGTCTGAGAGAGAGTGAGATAGGGAGGGAGGGAGAGAAAGGGAGAAAGAGAGAGAGAGAGAGAGAGAGCTAAGCGAAGAGTGCGTCGGTGTATGAGTGAGCGCGAAACAAAAAGAAGCATTGCTATACTAGTGTTGCTATACTATGCTTTTAGTAGATTCATGCATTTCCCCGCTCGCTTCTTTACAGAGGCGCAAAGATTTAAAATCGACAAAAGTAAATTGTTCGATTGTACTTTGTTTTGAAGTTCTCTTTCTATCGCGTGCACGTCTCGAATCATCGAAAAGGCGATCAGCGTGAACGATTGCCAGATAGAAGAACGATCGTTACGTACTTACATACTCATAAAGACGAATAGAAAAAGAAATGGAAAGCGAACCGGTAAAGAGGGAAAGGGATATAGAAATAGGAACAGAGAGAAAGAGAAAAAGGAAAAGTTTTGATCCGGTCGTCTTCAACTTTTTTACCCGCGTCTACGATAACCGATTGACACAGATTAGTATCGGCATTTTCTCACCTGATGATCGCGTATGGCATTCTTCAGCTTGTTTTGCACGGTGAGTATTTCTTCCTGTAGCGTCTTAGATATCTCCATACTCGTTGGTGGTGCAGGTATGCGCGTTTTTCGCATCCAAAAGTATATACGGGATAACCGTAGTAACGTGAGCGAGAGAAGGGGAGGATGGGGAGCCTCCTCCTCCCCCCTCCCAGCCGCCAAATCGACGAGAGCCGCGACGTACGAACGAACACCAGCAGCGTGCACTGCTACTACCACCACTATACTATCATCACCGTCACCACTACCAGCAGCAGCAGCAGCTCTACCACTACCACCGTCGACGGCACACTATACTACAGTACCACACCACTAGACCGCGAGAAGACAGGAGCGAGGCGCGGACGAGCGGATCTCTTGATCGTTCACACGCGAGAATATCTTTGAAAAAAATTACTTTTTACTTAAGTTTTACCGATTGACACTTTTCCGACCACACGAATAAACGAAATGGAAATTCAGATCGTAACGAAACAATACAAGTGTTCCTCTTTTCTCTCTCTCTCTCTCTCTCTCTCTCTCTCTCTCTTTCTCTCTCTTTTTACACGCGCACACGTACCTTCCTTAGTCGCGTTGTTGCCCTTCCGCGACGAAAGCGCAATGTAAGTCGGTGGGACACGAACACGGGCACGAGACAGGATACGGACACCGACACCGAGAACCGACTCCTTCGCCCGTCAGCGAACGTCTGTGCTGCCACCAATCTCGACGTAGCGCGCGCGCAAAGACGTACCGAGCGATTCGAGCGCCCCGTACCTCCTCCCTTCCTTTCTTCGACTTCTACGTATTTTCTCCAAGAAATTAAACAAAAGAAAGAAAAAAACAAACCACCGGTACATCATCGACATACACGTAGATCGTTATCACTCAACTAATTTTCGCGCCAACTTAACCATCTTTCTCCATTTTTTCATGGTTTCGAGAAACGAAAACTGTCTCGATTTTCCCGGTTCTTCGATGGACGAATCGAAGATGACTTTATTACCTCTTCTAAGATGTTTTTATCGATTTATGAGAATTTTTAAAGCTCTATCGATTATTATCGTTGAATCTGCGTACTTAATTGGGAATAACACTTCGTCCATCGATGAAGCATTTTAATTATTTATTTTTCTTAGGAGTAGCAAATTCGATCTTTTTCTACTGTGTTGTGTTTACAAAATGAATATGAATATGAATAAGCATGTTACGTTATCATCCTCGGTTGTGATATTAAGAGCGTATATCCTTGTAATTCTAAATTTGACTTTATAAGTAACGCTTTATCGAAAAAGATATATTTGTTATAAGATTATTAAACCGTTTAACTTTTCATCGTGTTTTCTTATTTTTTCAATGTAGTTCCTACAATTGATATTTTCACTATTTTCCGTAGTAAATACTTGGTTGTGATTCATTATTTATATTCTTTCAACACTTTTGATTTGTTTGAGCTTAACTCTAGCCTAAAAATATCATATATATATCTCTATTTTACACAAAATAGCATTTTTGGTAGACCATTCCTTCTATCCTGGCCAAGCCTGACGATTCATACCGTATCTTATGATTGTAGATCCCGGACAAATTTGCTCACAGACACAAAGTATCAGTGTGTAGTGAATTAATATAAACGCTGGAATGCTGTAAATATTTTAACTTTATAGTTATCCTGTAAATCCTTATTGATTGTTATATTTCATTTTTTATAATAGTAAGTCTTACTTTAACATTAATAATGTATGGTGTTTCCTTCAAAAAATCAATATTTCGAACATTGTGAGGTTATTTGATCGGTATTATAAACTTTACTTAAAAAGTATTTGTAAATAAAATAAATTAAATAGATCGTTTTACTCATTATCATTTCCATTTTTTGCTTATCGTTTTTCCAGACGTGTAAAAATCAATTTATACTTTTTGTTTGCTTCATTCTAGTTTATAACCTCTTGAATGTGGACGATATTGTTGACAATATCACTTGGTAAAAATATAATATATTATTTAAAAATAAATTATAAACGTTTATTTTTCACGATTTAAATTTAAGTATAATAATATAACGTCAGAAATATATATATATATATATATGTATATGTGTGTATATATATATATTTAAAAAATTTATAGAATATAACGTATACAATTTTTAATATTCAGTTACAAACATTATAAATGGCTACTAAACGTACGGCAACTACAGATTTAAATCATGATAATTGGAATGAAGAAAACGAACCTGAAGATGCAGGAACATTTACAAAGGCATCTGACGAAATTCTTCAGAAAAGAGTAATTAAAGCTGCTAGGCGTAGGTTAGCTCCAAAAGATGTAAGAAATTTTGTGTAATATTTTTTATTTGCCATACTTAAATAATAATCTTTTTTAATTGCAAGCAAATTTGATATATTTCAGGAAACAAGCAAAAATGCATTTGGTGGATTTACAGGTTTCAACACCCCAACTACTAGTTCATCTCCATTTAATTTTTTAGCATCTACAAGTACTACTTTTCAATCATCATCCTCGGCAATATCAAACACGAATAGTGGAATTACCAAAAGTTCAGAAAATGGAACTAGTAAGACAGAAAATGTCCAACAAGTCAAACCATCATTAACTGAAAAATCTGAAAATGAACAAGAAAATGACAAAGTTTCTAAAAAATCTCCAGAATACTTTGCGCAATTAAAAGGATTAAATGAAAGTGTTGCACAGTGGATTAAAACACATGTAGATGCAAATCCATTTTGTATTTTAACACCTATATTTAAGGATTATGCAAATTATTTAAATGAAATAGAATTAAAATATGGGAATGAATCTAAGAAACCAAAACATGATGAACAAACTTCATCTGGAAAGGATAACACCAAGGAAAATAATAGCAAAGATAGTAGTAATAAAAGTGAAAGTGATAGTACTCATGAAGTTACAAATGTAAAAGCTTATTCTGGAGTATCAGATTGGAAACCAGAAAAATCAATCTTTGGAAATGTCAGTGTTAATGCTAAATCAATATTTGGTAATACAGAACAAAAATCAGATACTCCAAAATCTATTTTTAATAACATAGAGCAACTTACCAACATACAGAAACCAATTTTTGGTAATGTTGAGACAAAGACAACTAATAAAAATATATTTGACAAACCAAATTCTGAAAGAAACCCACTATTGACTAAGCCAACTTCAGGTTCAGAAATTAAAGATGATAATGAATCAAAATCTGATAAAATAAGTAGTGGTCTTACATTTACATCCTCTAATACTACTACATTTAGTTTTGGTCAAAGTTCTACAGCTACTAGCCCATCTGCTGGTTTTAGTTTTGGAAAGTAATTATCTGCTATTCTTTCATAAAAATATTTTACTTCTTCTTTTATTGAAGTATTTGATATTGATCTAAAAAAAAAAAAAAACCATTACATTTTAGTACAAAACCATTCTCATTTGGAGCTCAAGTCGTAAAATCACAAGATAACGAGGACAAATCTGAAAATCAATCTAAAGATGATGATGCTGAGGAACCTCCAAAACCAGACTTTAAACCAGTTACAGAAGAAGGAGCAATCTATGAACAAAGGTAAATTATGTTATTCTACTAAATAATTAGAATATTTTTATGAATATACAATTAATGAATAAAATTGTATAAAATTAAAATAGTATAATAAATTAATAAAATATGTACAATCGACGACTATTTTGTTATTATATTTTCAGATGTAAGGTGTTTATTAAAAAAGACGGCGTTTTTAGTGATAGGGGTATAGGGACATTGTTTTTGAAACCAACGCCAAACGGAAAGACGCAGTTAATAGTACGAGCAGAAAATTCATTGGGAAATTTATTGTTGAATACTTTATTAACTGAAAGTATTCCTACACAACGTATGAATAAAAATACCATAATGTTGGTTTGTCTGCCAGATTCACAACCTCCACCTACACCAGTTTTGTTAAGAGTGAAAACTAGTGAAGATGCAGATGTTTTACTAGAAACTTTAAATAAACATAAAAAATAAATTGAAAATAAAATATCTAGGTACTGTATTTGACTAGCATAATGAGAATACTATATAAGCATAATGAGATAACTATAAGAGAAGAAAGCATAATGAGATAACTATGAGAGTACACAGTATGTTGCAACAAATTTAATATCATAGGTAAAAATTTTTAAGTTAGAACATAAATGTGTTAATTGTTGCATCATCTTATACTCTTACTATATTATGCTACTACCATTTTTGAAGTAAAGATGCCATTATCAACTACTCGTATGATTATGTATAAAAGCTTTAAAGCAAAATTAATGTGTGTGCAACGTTCGTGATTAGATAAATATTATATTGTATATTTGAAACTTACCCTGTTAACACAGGTAATATTTGTAATATATTTGACATTTCGTATGACTTTAACAGTTTTTTTGTTTTGTCCAGAAAAAATAATGAAAAGATCTTTAGAAATTGTAATGGCATTTGCAGTTAACTTTTCAATTCATAAAAGAGTAATAACAAAATTGCATTATTAAAAAATGGTATATATCATTAAAAAAAATAAGTGTTTCTAAAAATATTATATTCTTTTTCATTTATCAATCATTCATTAGTTTCAATTTCTTAAACTTTCAAAACGTTTAGATATTCTTATTTTCTTGATTAAATAATTTAAATTATAATTTCTTTTAATAAATTTTGTATTTTCAAATATATAACATAAGTATGCTTATTAAAATTACAAAAATTTGTTCATTATCAAACAAATACTACATAAATGTATCAATATAATTTTTTATTATATTGATAATGATGTTATAGTGCATGTCTGTAATGAATAGCACACTATGGAATTGTCTGATGTATGACATTAAAAATATAAGTTTTATATATTATACGGTCATGTCTAGTAAATATTGAATATAAACCATGAAAAGAATAAATGCTATTTTTTTCTTAGAATAATGTATATTTATTATCTCCACTTTTTGTTCATAATAACAAAGATATACCATTTATACAAATTTTCTCTGTTGAGTATATATATGAAAATGAAAATAAAAATAAAATTCCATTCATAAAATTAATGTATTGCATAAATGAAAAAAAATATTTAATTTATCATTAGTGACCTATACTTACCTAACATTTAATTACTACAATTGTTAGTATAGCATTTTTGTACTAATGCTAAATTGTAAAACAAATCGTAACGGATATACAAACAGTATTATTAAACTTTTTAGATTAAACATTTTTACAAGAATTTGTAAAATATCAATGAAGATTTTCAATGAATACAACGAAATTAATTTTCGAAATCCCTAGTTATCATTCACATTGTATAAAAATAAAGATGTAGGCTACATATTGAAGTTCACAAAAGAATACTCTCAAAATATATTATTTTAAATTATTATATTTTACATTATTATTTTTATTTGCTGCTATTGTAAAATTATTGTAAAAACGAATTTACTACGTATATTAAAAATTAATTCTAATTTCAATTCTGCAGTTTAAACAATAGTTATCTGCTTATATTTACTCTCAAATATTTGTTGTATTATAAAATGAAATCTACAATAAATGATGAATACATTATTTGTGAATTTATATATACAGAAAATATATCATTATGCTTAATTTTATACATATACATATACATACATATATATGTATATATATATATATATCTATATATATATATCTATATCTATCTTATATTTTATAAAGAATCTTAATGAGCAAAAGTACTATATTTTATATTGAACAGTGTTAAAATAAATGTTTTTTATGAACTATAGAGCACATAACGTGCATATCACTTGTTCCATCTGGGATTGTGCATTCAATGAATAAACTATATGATTTCATATATGTTAAGCTCTTTGAGCCATAAAAGGTGTTAAAGCACCTACTTGTCCTAATCCTAATTGAATATGCTGCATATGAATTTCAACGCAATTTTGAAAAACTTGTTGATTTTGTGGACTAAGCTTTGATCTTATTTGTTCTATAGTACCTTGAAGCACTTTTAATTCATAAGCATTTCTATCAGAATCAGATAAACTCTGAAAAAGAACATAATTATGTAGAATAAAAATGAAATCTTTAATTTTAATGTAAAAGTAATTATAATGTTATTACCTTCACTTGTAACATAAGAGCTGTTAAGTCTGTTACTAATTGATTCATTTTTCCAGGTTCTTTATCATGAATCATATTATTCCTAGCAACCATATCTGATGCTTCCTGTTTACATTTTTCCCGAAGATGAGACGGTGCTAACATTGCTGCAACACTAGGTTCAGGAGCTATTTCTTGACAAAGTTCTTGTATATCATTTAAATAATCTTGTAAAGCTGTATTCATTTTTTCCAATTCGACTATAATTCTGAAAAGTTATTATTTTGATAAGACAATAGCAAATATTTTTGTAATCAATGAATTTATGTATTTTGCATACCCTGCATATTTTCTTTCAAAGTCTTGTGGAAAGGGTTCTCCAAACGATCGTCGTTTTTCCGCTTCACTATTCATTTCTTTTAATTTTTTAATTTTCAATTTTTTAGCTGCTAATATTTTATTTACTTTTACCATGAACTCAAGCAACTTTACTGGGTAGCCATTCATACTACCACCAATATGAGATTTCTTTGGTACTGACGCTGATGCATTAGAGATTAGTGGATCATTGTTTAAACGTGGAGATAATAATTTTACTGTATACGGTGGTGAAGGTACATATTGTACATGTCTTGGTCTAAATTTTTGAGCAAATGAAGCAACACTTATGGTTTCTGGTGGTTCATTTGACTACAAAATATATTTATTAATGTTGTATCATTATATCAAAACATGTTTCTGTAATATGATTTTATTCTATGATATTTTTATAAAATATATAAAAACTTACCAATACTTCATAATCAGGGACACTGTGAGTTCCAAGACCAGCTCTCTCAAATGTAATTCTATAAGTATTATTACTTGTATCCACTGCATCTATACTACCAGTAAACAATCCATCTTGTGGTTTTCGTAACCTTGCAGTAACCTTTGTACCTATAACTAATTGCAATGGTATTTCTGGCGGTAAATCTTTGAAACTGTTTATATCTGCAGTCTTTCTTTGTTGCAACATTCTTATTTTTTGACGTTTTCTTTCTAGCTCTCTTCTTTCTTCTTCAAAGAATGATTGTGAACATCTACGTGGTTTGCCCATCATTCTTCTAATTTTGCACCATTCAACACGAGTTAATTTACGCGTTTTTAATTGTGGAAATGATTCTTTTAAACATATCATGAAATCATTATCTCCTTCAAATAAAGTTCTGTAAAAAAAAAAAAAATATTATAGATATTACAAATAAGATAGTACACAGCATTGTAATAACAAGCGCAGTAACACTTACTTATCAATATTACTATAAAACCATTCATAACAAACCCATTTATGTGCTTTGGGCAATTTTAATAAATTTCTTAGTCTCATTCCAATCTTTTGTCCTATCTTTCTATCAGGTGAAGGTGGTTGCATAGATTTATCAGGTTCTTTTTCTTGTTTTACCGTTGGCATTATATTAGGAATATGTGAAATATTGCTATTAGCTTTCTTTGGTTCATTAATTATTCTATTTTGTTTTTTTGCTGGTGATGGACGAGCTATTTTTTTAGGAGATTGCTTAACATCTGTACTAGAAGGATCCTTCTTGATTCTATAAGGTATCAAAGATATGAAATACTATATGTAAAATAATCTTAAATCTTTTTTATAATAACATACCTATGATGTGGATGATTAACTAAAATATCATCATAAAATAATTTATTTTTTTTCCTAATTCTAGCCGGCATTCCTCTACGATTTAAAACTTGGACTGGTTGAGTAGGTGGATTTGGTTTAGGTGGAGGTTGAGTGCCTACTCGTTGAAGACCTAAAGCTGCAGGTCCAAGCTCAGGTATTGGCTCACATTCTTCTGTATCCATATGCAAATCCATTGAATGATTTGAAATTTGCTGATCATCCAGATCCATTGTATCATCATCTACTACCTCGGTTTTAATTTCATCAATTGTAGGATACCCTCCATTTTTAATAGATAATAATGTTTCAGCTGACTCATCTAAACAAATAGATTTTATTGACTTATCTCTTATATTATTAAACTTTTATTTTAATTTATTTGAACTACAGCCAAAATTATTAGTGTAATTTACTTTTTTATTAAATTTCTTTGTTTATTTTTACTTATAAAATAATGTCACATTTAAGGAAGAAATTGATCACAAATTTGATAATATAATACATAAAATAATTAAAAAAAAAGATGTTAAGAAATTAAAAATATTAAGAAATTAAAAATGTTAAGAAACAATTTAAATTTTATATTGTTTTATGTTTCTATGTTTCAAGATTATTAAAATACATAATATACCTTTGATTATAAGAATATAATAATATTATGTATTATACAAGAAGAAAGTATACAAAAACTGTAAGGACACACGTTAATTGTTAAGACATATTCAATGTCTTACGTAAATTCTTCCGCCTTAACGGATCTAAATCATTATATCTTAACTTCAAAATACTAACATAACCAAACTTGCAATGAATTTTGTAATGATTATTTTCACTTGTTGCATCATTCAAATTTCTAGTCTTATGAAAATAATTGTACGTTTTTCTAAAAAAAAGCGTAACAATATAAAGTAATAGAAAAAATTCTAAAGGTTAAATCTAATATTGCTTTATGAATATCTTGTTGTCCCGCTTCAATTATGCATTGGTCATTTTTGAAATTTTAAACCAGGTCGTCTCAACCGTAACTGAAACGTTGGGTAATAGTTTATTTGCAATCAACCTAATATCTTATCCTATTATTACAAGGAACCAGATAATTTGGTGTTCTAGATATCGTTTTTTTAATAAGTAGAAACACCTTTTACGCTTTGAATTCGATCAAAAGTTATTTGAGTTATACTCACTTTCAATCGTGTCCGCCATGTTGATATCACTAATGCATCATGGGATTGTATTTAAGTCATAAAGTCTACGTTGTAACTAGCGCATACGAATCGGCTATAGAGTTATAATATCAAGAAAGTATATCTAGGTAAAATTATATGCTTATGCACAAATAATATCTGTATAAAACATTTATTTTGGAATACATGAAAGATATAAATAAATACTTTGCATCTGTAATAACAAGTACTTTTTAATCATATATACAGATGGTGGCGCGCAGATTTTACGACATCGTAATATTATTTGCATTTACGTCTCCGTTTTGATTATCACATTATATTTTTAATGTATTTGGGTTAAATTGAGTTAAATAGTTTTCCAAAGCAAAATTCATATATATATATATGTATGTAGAAAGTAGAAATTAAGTTGATCACATATAGATACATATATATTCACCTACAAATATATTCATACAAATAAAGTTATAAAACTTTTGTAACTTGCTAGATTGCATTCTTACAATGTTCTTGGAAATGTCATACATGCATTTTATTTATTCAATGCACTATCAAAGTAATTTTTATACAGTTGATAGTGCAATTATGATAAGTAGTTTAGCATTTTAGGTTATTTCATAATATAAAAATGTTCAGAAAATAAATAATTCTACTTCGTTTGTTTATGTCTATGCCATAAAATAATATAATTTTAATCGATATGATTAAGAATTATTCCATATTTAAATGTAAAATACAATTTATATGGAACTTTATTTTGTTATCTTTATTATCTATATATTATCTTTATAATATTGTAGTGTATTGAGAAAATCAAGGTTTAGTAATCAAAAGGTAGATTTTTAATAAAAATACTTATCATACACACTATATATATTAATAGTGTAATCTTTTTAACGTCGAATTGAAAATAGAGGTTAATTTATTTTTTTTTTCTTGATCGCACTGAATTACGCTTTATATTATTTTATGAGAATCGATATTGTTATCGATAATTATATAATTATTAATCATTACATATGTTGTCACACTGATTATTCACAGATTCTCTAGTTAATATCTTTGTATTTTTGTTAAATTTTCAACAGTGGCGCCATTTTTGTGCAACTACTACTTCAAATTTATTGGTCGAGCGTAGAAGAAAGCACCAATCATCTCTAAGCATCGGACTTCGTACATAGAATAAATACGATGTGTATATATCTTATTACTCATTCGATATTTAGTGCCTTGATCGTATACATAACTCGCGAAAGAGAGATAGATGTCTCTTCGTAATTTATTTATCAACAAACATTTTTCTTAGATTTATGAAGTAAATAATTTAGATGTTACATATCGCGTAGTAGAAAATATACTTATGAAATGATTTAATTATGATATTTTGCATATCATTTATTATTTTTATATATGCGAATAACATTTTCTCGATTAAAACAGGCGATGATAACATATATTGCCGTGAGAAGAATAGATTGATTACTTCCGAAGATAGTGACGAATACTTGCTTGCAAGTGCTGAAATTAATACGATGGTAAAGTTACTGTGCCGATATTGGTAAGAGATATTAAATATTTATATTGGCAAAATTAATAGTTATTGATGAAAATGTATTGGTAATATTAGTATGAAAATGTAGTATGAAAATATGAATATTAGTATGAAAAATTTTTAATGATCATGTAGCTGGGTATGTTGTAGTAATGATAATGAAGAAAAACAACCTAAAATATGGTATTATCAAGATCGGTTGCAAACTTTACCAGAAAAAGAAGTACAGTTAGGGATGGACAACAATGTATCATATAATAGAATTTATGTAACGTTAGATCTTTCATTAATTATAAAAGATATTGAAAAGACAGATGCTGGAATTTATCGATGTCATGGTCAAGAAGGGCAAGAGGAAGAATACAAATTTAATTATAGAATAGAACGTAATGTCATTTATACATATGATTCTATTCCATTTTTAAATTAAAAGGTTTTAAAATTTTTAATTAAGTAATAACATAGAAAATGTCATTTTAGCAATGTTAAAAGATCAAAGAGATACATTTATAGAAACAGGAAACATTACTAAATGGGAAGAGTATCGTGTGATAAACTTATTATCTGTGACTACACGCTTTGCTGTATGAATTTTAAACATAATGTAAAACGAAATAGCAAAATATAAAATATATTTGATAATACTACTAATAGTACCTATGTATATGATACTTTGCTTTAGATATCTAGAATGCTTGATCTTGTTTATTTACGACAAGAAGGTGTCATTCTAGAAGTAATTTCTGAATGGGGACCTTGGGGTCCTTGTGAAAAATGTATAAATAATAAAGGAGTAAAAACTCGTAGAGGATACTGTAGAGTGAAGCGTCAATTTGATAAAGTAAACTATATATATATAGTATTAGATATGATTGATAAACTATATATATATATATATATATATATATATATATATATAAAATATCATTTGTTAAAATTTTGTCATATCAGACAATTTTGAAAATATAATAGGCAGTAATTATTTGCTATTAACTTTACAGACCGTAACATTGGATCATACTTCTTTACTCATAAAATTTTTTAATAAAACCCCTATGTTACCTTGCAAGTAAGAATATGATACAAATAGAATCATATAATACAAATAGAAAATATAAAAACGATGCATTTTACAGATCCATACTTCTTCAAGAAGAATTTCCTCTTATCAGCAGTGCTGTAAGATATTTGCCCGAATTTGATTTGGAAGAGGCATGTAAGAATTGTACGAAAGTAAAGAAAAAGAAAAAGGGGAAAAAATTTAAATATAGAAAACAGTACGTGTTCTTAGAGGGCGCTCATTCTGCTATTTCGTGTCCGGAGTACGTTATGTATTTGTTTCATATAATTGGACAACAATAAGTTGTTTTGATTTATAAATATAGATCAGACTTGCAATCGCAAATAGTTTGGAAAAAGGACTCGATTGTTTTAAAGCAAGGCGTAAGTCGATCGTTTCGTAAAACAGATACTGAAGCTCGTGTGATGGTTGATACATTTTCAACTCTTTACATAATTGGTATCGTTTCGTTTCTGAAAATAACAAATTCAGTTTATTAATAATTAAACATGCAATGATATTTATATCTAATAGATATTACGAAAGACGAGGAAGGTAATTATACATGTTACGTCGATAACGTCAATATGATGCAAATGAAGATCATTGTTGTCTCTAAATCGAAATTTTTTACATTAGGTGAGATAAAGATATCCATTCTCATAAATTTCATTTCTTTATTTATTTCATTTGCGGCGTTACAGCATTTATGCGTCACATGGGTTATCTTGGATTCATATTATTATTATCTTCGTTTTGTTATTGTACCGGTCTGATCATGGCATGTAGACGAAGAGATACCTTTAAAGTAGTGTTTCCTGAGAAGAAAAACGATGTGGAAGAAGAAAGTATTCCTACAATATGCGTGGGAAATGAAAAATAAAACAGTAAATGTATGGATATCTGATACCATATATTAGAATATTATTCGTATCGATATCAAACGTAATCATACTTGGAGAATAATTATTACTTTTCATAACAATTCTAGTTATTATAATTTTTGGAAACAAACGAATATTATGTTTGTTTATTGTTTTACAAAGGGAACGATGATTGTCGCTTAATAGGATGCTTCGAACGCATCGCGATAACGGAAAATTGTTGTTTCACAATTATAGACATTCTTTTTAAGCCAACGATCGATGATTCGTCTAAAGAAAGTAATTATCGTCAGCGAACGATTCTTTTTCATTGTACACGCGTATACATATACATATACATATACATATATGTATACGTATACATAAATACTAATGGTGTACGGCCTTAGAGCCAAGTGAAGAGCCCAAGAGTCAAGTGAAAGGAAAGAGATCGCGTTGTACGCGTAGCCCTCTCTGGTGAGTCTGTTAGTCCTACCGGTTAGTTCCAAAATGGCTGTGCTCGATCGTTTCTCCTTGATATTTCACCTTCCGCCGTTCTTGGTGACTTTCGACGCGTAAATCTCTCAATTCGTGTTTATGCAACGAAATAGAACGATCGGCAGAATGGATTTAAGGATGTGCACCGTCGTATTTTTGTCAATTTTATACTTCAATCTACCTCCAGCAACGATTGGTGAGTCGAACTATATGGTTCGTACTTGCGACCTGCAATACCGCAAACTGGCACGATACTTTCACCTGAACGGTGACAAATGCTTTATGGTATTCACCGATGCGCGGCTCTTGCGTTTTACCGTTTCTTGATTACCATTAACAATCAGAACATTTTTCTTTTGTTTCTTTATTAACATTATTATCAATTATTTCTTATATGTAGTTATTACGATCGTTTCATTTTTCTACGTATTTCTAAACGCAATCCATGCTTTCTCAAGCAAATTTTTGTCTATGTTGTATTTTAGTAAAAGTAACAACGAACAAAATGTTTCTACAATTTTTCAATAGTTACTCTATTATATGACGAATTGTGAAAATTCTTTAGAACGTATGTATAAATAATTATGAAAGTTGCCTATCACTTTTTTTTATGTTATATCAATCTATAGTATAATAATATAAAAAATAATACATGTATAAATATGATTTAGGTCATTTTAATTCGATTAGACTTTATGTATTTTAAGGAAAAAGTTATAGGCAGTTCTTTTTTTTTTTTTATATATATATAATAAGACAAGAAAATATTTATTCGCTGGAGCATTTTAAACTTTCTTCGATGTGTAAAATGTAAAATATATTTCTATCATTGTCTTACTTTCTTCAACAGCACTTCGAAGATGCGTTCATTGCAGATCGAGAGGAGAGCTAGGCTCGTGTAAGGATCCGTTTACGATGAATTCCACGCAAATAGATTTAGAAAGAGGCGTGGATATGGTACCCTGTGTATCCGGTTGGTGCGGTAAAATAATCGAGAGTCAAAATTTAAACAACGGTTAGTATTATACGTATAAAAAGAAGAAGATATAGAAAATTGCTCCAAAGATATACACTTTAGTTGCTATTCTTAAGAAATAAGAACAATATCGGTTTCTACGAGCTACCGATTATATCTTTAATTCAAGAGTTTTCTTTCTTTTTTCCTATTTCAATTATCACTTTTCCAATTTGTAGAAGAAAAACACTAATATATAATCATATAGTACATATATTCCGTTTTTATGATATTTCATATCAAAGAACTCGAATCTTGTAAATTTCTGTATTTAAGAATATTACTTTCTTATCGGAAATCGGTTGTTAATTTAAAATTAACTAATATTAACGTTAATTAGAAGTAAACAATATATTCAGCATCGATTTAATATTGAATATTTTGCTTTATTCCTTTTGATTCTTATTATCAGTTAATAAAAGCAGTCTACTCTTTTCTGACTGAACGGAGACCAAGATCTCACTCGATGTTGAAACCGATCTTATTCGATGTAATCAACGATCGATCATTGCTGCTATGTCCACTGTATAGGATTGCATTATACTTCTTGTGGTTCCTTGCGATTTTATTACAGACTTCTTTGTGAGAAACATTGCACTATATATCATGTCATTTCTTTCAAAGAGTAACACTGCAATGTTAATCTCTTTTCTTTTTCATTTGTATTATTCCATGATGGCGATCGTATTTTTCAGAATACGGTACCGCCACGCAAAGACTGTGCTTTCAAAGAGGACCGGATGATGGCGAAGAAAGATGCGCTTATACTACGTGGAATTATAGAAAAGTTTACATGTGCCTTTGTCTCGGAGATCTTTGCAACGGAGCGATAAACGCCAACATATCCTATTCGTTACTAGCCTTGATATTATGTATTACCGTTCGATGGATCCTGTAAATTTTTTCTATATTTTTCATTGCCAATGATCCAATATAATCTTTTATCTCAGAAACAATAGACAATTTGTCTATTTGATTTTTATGTCTATTTGATATAAAATATTATATGTTTCGTTGTTATCATTGAAATGTAGCAATCTTTAAGTTTGCATCATTCATCATTTCAATAAGATTTTTTTCGAACTAATAATAATTTTTTTTACAATCGTTTTAACAAACGTTTTATTTCCCATCGTGTTGATGATGTTTTCTCATGTAAGATTTTAATTACAATTCTATGAGTTATTTTAAAATGCAAATACCAATGCAATACTAATAAAATATCTGTGTTAGATCTTCAAGATTACATATTATTGCTCGTATCATATTACGATTTTTTATTTCATTTTGTTTTTGATATTTATTATCTTTCTTTTATTCTAAACTTGAACTGTAAACAGGACTCTTCCGTAATGAATGAGATACGATTCTGATTCTAATGCGAGTAAGAGTGATACACGTTGTTTTCTTATATAATTTAGAAAAAAATTATATAAATTGCTGTGAACAGTGTTACACATTGGTATATACAATTCGATGGTATATTTAATAATAGCATATCACTACTTTCTAAAGCATTTATAATTTATTTAATTATATGACTATGTATTCATCTAGATTTTTTATAGAGATAATATTCCTTTAGTTGCTTTAGTTTAGTTTAAAATAACAATAGATTTTATCCTATGAAATTATTTCATGTGTCTGATGATTATGTCATGATATTTGAAAATTAAATATTGTGATTTTGAATAAAAATGACGTTAAATTAATTAATTCATAGATCATGTTATTGTTAGTGATGGCAATTATTTTCCTGTCGGACTTGTGCTCGAATCCGTCGTATAAGTTTGTATGAAAATAGCTACTCACTTTTCAGCCAAATTCAAATTTACATTTTTAATGCTGGTGTCTTTTGTAAAAAGGAGAGCTAGATCTTAGACTGCTTAGAATATGATCGTGTAGGCCGTTTAATCTTCTCTCTTCTTGATTTCGCAATATAGCACGTACGTGTGGAAAATCATCGTAAAAGAGTTCACCACGGCCATAAATGTATTTCACCGCCATCATTGCTTCCGTACCAGTCAGAAGCAAAGGATCGTGATATTCTATATAAATCAAAAGGGGGATTAGTTTTGTGAAAGTACAATCGATCGTATCTTTCATATTATTTAAAAAAGTTTTATTACCTAAGCCGTTACTGTAATCGGGCGTTATATGTCTAGATTCTTGAGAACTATGACCAAGGTCATTCACGTCTATGGGGGGAAGGAAGACCCCAACTGGCCATAATGATTCAGCATTTTCCGGTTTTATTATTGTTGCGTATTTTCCAATTTCTGGGATTTGTTGCAAATTGGAATCGGTACGTAGGCGTTCTCCTAAAAATAAACATAATCAGAATGTATTACGTGTATCTTTTCAATGTATCTTGAAGAAAGAATATGGCGTACCAAATTGTCTTCGTGGATTTGAAGGAATGCTTCTTCGTCCGATCGAAACAAAGGATTTTTGATAGATCGTACGATCTCCTGTAACGAGAACGAACGATTTTATTTCGTTGTAATTGTGCTTTAATTAGTTTAGTGAAATCAGTTCGACTATACACGTATTTGTACTAACCGTCTGTTGTAATACCATGTTCGTATACGTGAGGTCGAGAGACGAATTTCACATGAACATTTGCGATTGGTAAAGCTTTGATGGTTGCTATTACCGATAAAAGGACTAATGCTTTTGCCTGTAACTTAACATAATATAATTATTCTTCATACTGATAATAGAATGTGAAAAAATATAACAATGTTAATATATGGTTATTTATTTATGAGATTATAATATTAAGAGACTCAGAAAATGTATATATAATTATCATAAACTTTAGTATTCATGTAGTAGGTGTTCTAATGATAACTAATGCATGCTTATAATTAAAAGTAGGTGCTTTAATGTTTAAGAAAAAATTAATTTTAATTAGTCTCTGGACTAGAAACTTTCGCTTGTTTTACGACCACTATCACGATTTAGTCATCTATATTATTTTTTTATATCACTTTATAATTGAATATAAAAGGCACCGTGCTCGTTGGACAATTGGTATGTTTAGAAAAAAATATATAAAAATTATTCTAATTTAAAATGAGAATAAAATAGTTCGTTTAATTAAAATATCTTCGTAGGATCGAATTCTAGAAAAGAAAAGCTATTTTGAAAGATCAGAGAGAAACAGTTTCTCGTACTATCGGCTGTTGTAAATGTAACAGCCATTCCTTACACGCACTCAAGCGCGCAGATCGTTTTACGGATGCTGGATACACATAGATAGTTAAATATTACCCTGTTCTCTATATGTTCGATTGCGAATACTTACATACACATAGTTACACCTTTCAAAGTTACATAGATTGTGCGCTCGCGCGCTGGCGGTCATAATTTCGTCACGTGAGTGCACTCTAGTATCCTGAAGAGCAGGGATTCTCAACTTTTTATCCTTCACCCTGAAAATATGTAATTGCCCTACCCCTTATATAGATAGATCAAATTAGAATTAATAATATTAAATAATACGAAATATATGAATCAGAGAATCCCATAGAACAGCTTTTTAACTTTCCGTTCTTTTATTTCTTTTTCTTTTATTTCTATTTAAGCTCTAAGCGTATTTTTACAAGTTCTGCTGTTGAGAATCCCTGTTGAAGAGTATAAAGAAGACAGACGCGCGAGTTGGTTCGCATTTTAGAAATATGTAACCGACTAGTTATGCAAGGGAAACGCGTACAACAACGCGTTCGATTAAATAAGTTGCTTGAATAAATATATCCTATTATATCCATCTATATATATGTATGTAAGTATGTACATTCTATTTCGTGATTCATATCTTGTAACGAAAGTGTATAGGCGGCTTGTGGTAACTTTGCTTCATTCGCATTCCTTTCCAACTTGAATAAATATATCCGAATATTGTATGGTATCTGAGAGCAATGGCGGTCATTATTATTCTTTTCGTTACACTCATTACACAATAGACATTACGTATTCGTGTGCAGTCACATGTATACTCAAACATATATATGCGATAAATAATACTCTTTTACCATATAATTTTTAAGTCCGTTTTTATATATATTTATATATTCACATATCTATATGCGTACCTTTTTCTCAATAGCTTACGATAGATAACAAGTTCAACGCGAGTGTGTTCGATGGTGCATATCGAACTCTTTCGCCGTTCATTTACTATTCCCGCATACTATCATTTACTTCATTATATATCTGTAATAAGTAAATTCTGTCACGTTATTTGAACACTATTGTATACTACGAAATTTCGATATGTTTGATGAAAGAGTTTATTCTAGATATTAGTTTGATAAGAGAAAAGAACCCGGAACAAGATCCGAACAGCGCCATTCGATAAGTATTCTCGATCGATTGCTGCACCTATCTGCATTAGAAATGTAAACATGTAAAAGTCGCACCACATATCATTAATACTTTCACTATTTCATACGCAAGTCGCTAGAATCGAAGAACTTGAAGATTTTTGATTTCCATTAAACTTACACTTTTAAAAAGATTGATTATAAAAAATTACAAAGGGTCTTCTGAAGGTAAATTACTATCCAAAATCAGGAAAATAATTAAAAAAAGAGAAAAATCAGAAACAGAAGATATGATAAAATTTTCGTATCGATACATAACGTTATATAAAAGTGATTTAAAAAGTATATATAAACGAGAATTATATAATGGTATGTTATTTATTGATACATATAGTCATTATTGCTTAATGTAAATATTACTTAAATCTTTTTTTGTAAAAAAAAAAAAAATGCAAAAACTACAATTAATTTTTTGTTTAGTATTTTGGACACTTTCACCATTATTAAAAAGAGTTTTAAAAACCGAGTTCACAATACAATAGTAAGTTAATCATTTGAATAAGACAATTATTATTATATTAAAGGAATTACGTATTATCAATGATACATTACGAAGTGTAAGTTCAAGCATAAAAAAGAGAGATGAGCAGAACAAAAATTATCTAAAAATTAAAATAAGAGTCATTGGTGTTAATTGAGATAAAAATTAGAATTTCTTTTTTCTTTAGATTTCTTAATTTTTTCTTCGTTTATCAATCGTTATATAAAATTAATTACAATATTTCGAATTGGTTATCTTGAAGAATAGTTATCCATAACTCTTGGGAGAAAATGCGTGTGGAGAGAGTTAAGGATTATATTCAAAGAGATCTAAGGGATGTTTTCTATAAAAATTATAATGGAAAGATTTGATTCGAAAGATCTGAAACCTCACAGAATCCTTGATGTGATACTTACCATGAGTAGCTTGAAATTTGGCGGTTCTTTTGCCGCTCTTCGATATATGTATATTTCAAATATATATCTGACTATAATCTGTATATATTATTGTTTTTTTTTTGTTTCTTAATGTTTCTTATATGCACGATAATGTTATGATGTAGAAGCACCGTAATTATCTGTTTCGACAATAACACTATAAAGAAACCGCGATTTATACGGATGAAAACTTCAAGGAAAGTAAATTGAAATAAATAAAGTAAACAGGACGAAATTGTTACGACGTAGCGCAGATATTTCGAAGAACTGATCCAGTTCGAACGTCTTGGGTGAATGTCGACGACGATGCATATACTCCCCAACATCCCCCTTCTAAAATATACGTATACGCCACCTGGGTTGGAAAACGATCAAGAAGGATACTTTAAGGAGGCTAAGGTATATATGTATATATATAACTTTCATTTCGATTCGCGTACACTTTACTGGTCCTTGAAAATCAGACGTCCCTGATGGGTAAAGTTCGGTGAAATATGTAGTCGAATCAACGATTACCGATTATGGTTATTCAGGTAGCAATAATATAAGTAAATATCAATTGTTAATTGGAAAATAAGTACAATTTTTGTTCGTTATTCGTTTAAACAAATAATCGATATATCGAACGATAATGCATAGATAATGTTTTAACATATAATTGTTTTATATATTATTGAAAGATATCATTAAAATCGCAGTGCAGTCAGGAATATTTGCATTTTTTAAGAATGGTTTTCCAAATTCATTCGAATTCTTGCAAAATGTTAAAATTTTTAATCATTCGAATGATAACCTTTATTCCATTAGTGAAAAAATGGATTAATATTGTCTGAAGATCTTACCTGCTCTTTCCAAAGATTACTTTTCCTATTTCTTTTTTAGCACGTAAAAGCGTTGCCCAATGCAAACATATACAGTCATATTACGCTCAAGTTTGAATTAAAGTAAAACGACGAACGCGTGCTGATCTCATCTGAAGAGGTGTCCTTGAGGTTCAATGAAATTTCTCATTCAGGACACTTGGAATCGTATAGGATTGCTCTACTTTCACAACTATGACTTCCGTTTGATCCGGAACTTTCAGATAACCAAATAATTGTAATATGACGATAAAGAATGTTATCTGTAATACGAAGCTAAGAGTTTTGAACTCGTATTTAAATCTACGATTACGAATTGAATGATCGAGTCAAACTGGTATCACATATATCAATACTTTCATATTACATACAAAATAAATAATACGAAGGTACGTGATATTTGTTCGAACCGATCCAATCGTTAATCTTAAGTCATACGAATTTGCGTAATGAAATCATGGTCGCGTGCGCGCGTGTGCGACGCATCGACTTGTAATCAGAACTGTAACAAGGTGTTCCTGTGCCCTAGGCAGAAAACAACATGACAGCGATATGATCGTTGATAACGATTGTAAAGTTATTGATTTACGAATCAACGTATACGATTTAGTTATTATAATTATACTGTTGAATGCATTGGTGCGATTATTAAATGAAAAAATTAAATAAATAAATGTCTATATAGCGAAAAGAAAATGGACACTAAACGTGATTATATTATTCAAAACATAGACTTCGTAAAATTCTAAAGTGCGCGATTGAAAATAATGGCGTTCTATGTGGAAAGCACGGAGTTCAATGAAATATTTTTCGCGTGGCGCGGAAACTCTTTTTCTTTCTTTCTTTTTTTTTTTTTTTTTTTTTTCTTTCAAGCGAATCCCTGACAATTATTTGATGTTAGATGGCGGCACATCGGTTTCCGGCTCGCTCGCTTTGGTTAGGGAAGAATATTTCGCGGGCGTCCTGAGTTTATGGGTAATATTTCCCAAGATTCTTTGGTGGCCAATCGTGAGGTGTCGAAAATTCAGTTTATCGTGTCGAAATTTCGGTGGCGTACTGATTAAGTGAGGAGTGAGAGAGAACGGAACACATTTTTCGAAAAGATATGCCGCCTCGCATGATTTTTACGGATCCCGTTGTTGACATACTCATACGGGAAAATGGCGAGAGACACTGTTGCATTGATTTCGCTCGTATTTTGAGGTTTACAATTTATTTTCGAAAGATTCCATTGTGTATCGTCGTTCCTACGACATGAATCGGAATAAATAATAGACAATCTAACTTAAATGTTCTGCCATGATCATTCTTTAATAGTACATTAGGCATTCGAAGAAATGTCTGAAATAACGACGAACCGGTTTACGCGGTAAAAATAATAAATAACACTTTTTTTTGCGTTGCGTTTCATTCGTTAGGTATTACCCATAATTTATACATTCCTTTCGAGATTTCTATCTCGAGTTAGCGGTGATTTCTTTGTTGTTCGATTATCAAACGGTTATATTGTTTTTTTTTTTAGCTCCACGCCGGTAAGAAATTATGTCACAGGATGAAGAATCAACGGGTTTTGTCACGAGTACTATTACGAATCAGGAAGAAACCGGTACAGTTTTACACGAATTATCGGTAAGGGTAAATTATTTGTAAATAATGCATAAAGTGTTCATTGTTGTGAAATTGTTACATGTGTTGTATCTAGAATAACTCGGCTGATGTTTTGGGATGTCTGTCGGTCATGATTGATGAAGGAAATACAAATAACGTCCAGGTACAAGAACTTGTTCTGGACGAACAATTACTCGGTACAACACTAACAGCAATAACATTACCTGATGGAACTCAAGCATATTTGACAAACAACTTTAGCGACGATGGTTTGTTCTATGTTAAATTTTATATGTTCATATAAGTAGAACTATGAATGATTCATTGTGTACGTGTCATTACATTGTGTGTACATTGCAACAAATTATAACCGTAGAATCTCCACTTAATGGGGACGCGACTTTGGAATTGGAAAATGGAGAAACTATTTTATTACGAGATTTATCTGAATTTGCGGATGGTAAAACTCTTCAGTTGGAGGTAGATCCAGCTTTTTTGGATGCTCAAAATACTTCTGTAGATATTACAGAAAATACATATCCACAAGTAGAATTTATCAATGGAACAGCATATATGGTTGCTAGTCACTTAAATGTTGGCGATGACTTATGGGAGATAGAAGATGGAAAGTTGAAAAAGAAAGAGCCCAAAATTTTGATAAACAAATTGTCTGAACAAAAAATACGACATCCTTGCCCTAGAGAAGGATGTACAAAAGTGTATAGTACACCGCATCATCTCAAGGTGATATATTTTTTACTTTTATACAGAATTATATGGAATTTGTGAACATTAAATATTTACGTAAGTATCTATTTTAGGTGCATGAACGTTCTCATACTGGCCAACGACCGTATAGATGCACACATCCAAAATGTAAAAAAAGTTTTTCCACTGGTTATAGTTTAAAAGCTCATTTACGGACACATACTGGAGAGAAACCTTATAAGTGTCCTAATGAAGCATGCAATAAAAGTTTTAAAACATCTGGAGATTTATTAAAACATGTTAGGACTCATACAGGTGAACGTCCTTTCATGTGTCCATTCGAAGGATGCGGTCGATCGTTCACAACGAGCAATATCAGAAAGGTAAAGAAGTATAAACAATATAAAGTAACGAAGGAGTTTCTTTAAAAATATATCTAATAAATGTCATATAATTCAGGTGCATGTAAGAACACATACTGGCGAACGTCCGTATAAATGCACGCAGCCTAAATGTGGTAAAGCCTTTGCTAGTGCAACAAACTATAAGAATCATATACGTATACATTCTGGTGAAAAGCCATATGTATGTTCCATAGAGAATTGTGGAAGGAGATTTACAGAATATTCTAGTCTTTATAAACACCATCTTGTAAGTATAAATTTAATAATATCATAATATAAAATGTATAAATGTTTTCCATTCTTTCTATAGGTTCATACACAACAAAGGCCATTTGAGTGTAAAGTGTGTTTTAGGAGATACAGACAAAGCAGCACACTTGTAATGCACAAAAGAACAGCACATGCATTAGTTGATAGCGATGATAGTACTGATATTTTTTTACAAGATACTTTAGATGGATCTATCCAAAGCAACAATAAAGAGAAGAGTAGTACAATAAGAGAAAATGTAAGCAAAACGATTATAACATATCGCAGCATTCAGAGATTTAATATGCTATTATATTTATTTATTTATTTATTTATTTTTTTATTTTTTTTTCAGAAATTAACAGTTGAAAAAGAAACACAACTTCAAGTTTCTAAAGTGTCTGAAGACATAACAGATCCTGAACCACAAATTTTATTAGTTAGTGATCCATCTCATATAGCTGCTTTACAGGTTTGTATTAAAGAATGAAAGTTGATATTTTAATATCTATCGTTTTTATTAAGAGAATACAAGTGCATAGTTACAGTGCTAATTTTTGTGCAGCAAATTGGATTGGATGATAGTTTTGTTGATCCTCCAATAGACACAACATTTGAAGGATTAAACATAAAGATCGAAGACATAGAATTTGGTTGGAATTAATGCATTATCATCAGACAATTTTATCTTTTAGTATACTCGCGAAAAATTGTGTACAACGTTCTTATGAAGTAGTATATTTACATGGTACACTATAAACGATGTAAAAGATTATATCATATAGAAAGTTATAGATATTGCATATAATGTTTACTAAGTATTTAGAGTTCAGTTGATAAATTGTTAAAAGTAAAACCATTTAAATGTATAAAGTCTTCACAATGAGCGAATTACAAAAGTCGGGTAATTAATAATATTTATTAGTTTAAGGAAGAGAACTTATGATTGCGAAGTAAATAGTTACAAAAAAAAACATTATTAGTATATATAGAGCTGTAGGTATGTAAATGTAATTTCATTCGATCATTGTTTTCCTTATCATTATCGTTCATATAAAGGGCACACTGAATGCACATTCGTAGCATTAACGGGAGGAGATAAAAAATGAAAGTAAGAAAGCATTGCATATGATATATCATATAGTAAAATAATTACAATAATGTGTATGTTCCTTGTTAGATAAGCAGTAATAGCAGTACATGATGGAATGAATTAGTTATATATTAAAATTTATATTGTTCATCTTTTGATTAATGTACAAGTTAGATTCGGATTTCATATTTATGGATTATAAAGCTAAAACGAAATAATGATTATAATTTAATAATAAAATTTCACAATTTAAATAGGCATAGATTTAATAATGTTACACTACTGTACAACAAAACTATATTGTTTCTTGTTTTTATTTTTTTTATTTTTATTTTTTTTTATTTTTTTCAAAGGAGTATAATAACGCAAGACAGATTTGTCTATTAAGTATAAAAAGTTTATTTTGAAAATTACCTGATCGCACGAAAATGTTTGTGTAAATTATATTATTCAATTACGAATACTTAAGATTAGCACACTGTGTGATAAAAGCGAAGTTTATGGAACTATTCCCTATAACGAGATTAAAATTTATTTAGAACGCTATGTCTACAGTTGATAGAAACACAAAAATAGACATCTTTGTAATTACATTATTTTATAATAAATCGTTCAGTAATTTTACACGGTAAAATTTGTTTTTCCATCTGGATGAATCTTTTTTTGATTTTCAAGGAGTAAAAATCTTTTTCGATGTAAAATTTTAGATTAAATTAAATGGTTGCTCCATTGAAATCATCATCGGGCTGGTAAGATTTGCAGTATACATCAACGGAAATTTGAATGTGGTAATACAATCAACAAATTGATAAATGTCTCGGAAACGTAAGATTTTGTTCTGAAGTGTGAAATTGTTATTGGCGAGATACAGACATGAATGTGAGTGTTAGCTGCACGACGAAAAGAGAACTACAATTATTATCACCAATTTACTAACTAAATAACGCGTTTAACGTATCACATGAATGTGTGGCTCGAAGTTTTTAAACATGTAGAATAACACTTGCACACTAATCGGACTCATCACAGATTAGCGAATACTGATTACGTCATTTCGATTTATCACATTACATATCGGCTTTATTATTTTTTTTTTTTTTTCTTTTCAACAAAATTGTTTTCGCTTTTAATAGGCTGCAAAACCAAAAAAGTTTAACGAAAAAATATATGAGTTGATAAATTTCAAATAGATTGTTTTAGATAAGTTAATATCTAATGACATTTTTATGATAGAAATATAATAGGGATTAAGGAAGATCAACGATATATAATAATTAATCAGCCGATGATATTACGATTTGTACTTTATATTATTTGTCTTAATCTTTCGTCATAATTACAAAACATTTCTGGTTCGCGAACTCGAACGTCGCGATCGAATATAGTTAAATGAAAAATTGCATGAGTTCGAAGGATGCGTTTTATTTCTATTTTTATGAAAACTATTTAAAAAAAAGAAAGAATGAAAGAAAGATCTTAGTAGACACGATGGTCAATATTACGATTTCTCATCCTCCCACCGTTCCAGAGCTTTTCCAATGGTTCATGCATGACTCGATCAACGAATAGTCTTCGTTCGGCCAAGTACTCGAATACGTTGGTCGGCTGTCACGTAGGAATTCAATCTGTCGCGCATCTCATCATCAAAATGGACAATTAATTAATTCGCGTTTGAACTATTTCTCGTATTGAACATACTTGCATAGTTACATATGTACATACCGCGTTGGAAGATCGATCGATTTTCGTCAACTATGAGAGGTCTTATCTACTGTGCTTAAGAGGTATGGATTTTCTGGAAGAAAATTCATCGATTTTACAAAAAAGAATATCACGACGCTCGTCCCAATGGAAACAGGTGTCTATGTGTGCGTGTGCATGTACGTGTGCGTCTATATAAAAGAAATTATTATAAATTTTTCGATCGGACATCGATCGTTCGATCAGAAATCGAACTCGTTCGTTCGACTACGTAAAAAAAGAGAAACAATAGAAAATTCAGTGTTTGACTGAGTGACTGAACTTTCCAGTTTCTCTAAATTTATATATCGATTATATTGTGATACGATGATTTAGACCTTTGCCATCCGAGTGTTGTGTTCTTCGTCAAACATTTAGAGAGTGCTCTCGTTGTGACCATCGCCGTCATTCTTTTTTAATCGCGATGGATCTTACAGCGAACAATATCGAGAATAATCGAAATTCATGTTCCCTTTCTTTCACGTTTTCCGCTAAATTCCCCTTTGATTAATTTCTTATTCATCACTTCGGACTTTTCTCGCTTTTCACTGAACAATTAAAAAAGAAAAAAGAAAAATGTTATTTACACGCGTGTAAGTGTAACGTGACGTAAAAACGTGTAAATCGCATAGCGACTACAGCGTGTTATGAAATATCTGTAAAATGTTTCTCCCTCTTCCTTTCCTTCTCCCTCTCTTTCTCTCTCTTTATTCTTGCGATAAGGAAAGCTTTTTTCAATTTACGCGCATTATCATGAGCCGATCTCGATAGAGTGTTATGTATGCGGAGATAATTCGATAAATCCAGGATACTTTAATGGGGGCCTATATCTTCGATCAACCAAGAAGAGTACGTTCTATTAAAAATTGTGCACTCAATAGAAGAACAAAACTATAGGTCCTCTTCTTACGATTCTCGCGAGCAACTCTTTGCTTTATGATTAACATCATCATCTTTGCGATCCGATAAAGGAGCGCCTTTGATATATTATATTACACATTTTTTTTTATAGATTGTGATCTCTTTTTACGACTTGTTTGTATTTCTTTTTATGCCGAGACATATAAAAAAAAAAAAAAAATGAATATTTCGTGAGAGTAAATTTGCGAGTGGCTTTTGAAAATGTTGTTTTAAAATTGTTATTAGTGTTATATCTTCTCAAATAAATTTCTATGATAATAGCCGATTAAAGTTAATCTTGAATATCTTAGATAATGCATCTTATTTAAATAAAAACATTTCGAATAACATGCTAGAGATTAATCACGATTACAGATAATAAATTTAATTTATTCTTAAAGAATTTGTATCGATGATGTTAACTATTCGATGAAATTGATCGATAGTAAGAAGATAAGCTATAGTGGGTTCAATGTATTACTATTAAATGAACAGAGTGAATAACGTATAATTAAATCAAAGTTATATTCCTAATTTATTTTTCAACCAAAAGCTAAATTAAAGTTTTTATTAGGTATTTGAATAGTGATTGATTAATCCTAGCTTTGTTACTTTATACTGCAATAAAATACATCGCCAAAATTAATACGGTCAATTATCGCACGATATAAAAAAAAAAACAAAAGAAAAAAACAAAATAAGCCGATTAGGCATATCATTTACAAAGTAGACTACATCCTTTCTATCAAGTAGATAAAATGTATTTCATTCGTAATCGTTCGAAAAACAAAAAAGAAAATAGCATCGAAGATGCTGAACAACAATCGAGACATGCTTACGATTACTATTATCACGTTTCTATAAATACAGTCGACAATTGAATTTCTTCACGAATTGACACATACCATACCTTTATTTGCATATTTCATTCATCATCGATTGTTTTATTTTTAGTTTTTATCCTTCTTATCGTCCTGTTTTGGAGAATTCAATGAACTACTTCACTTATTTCAATTACTTTAGCCTTGACAATTAAATTGGTACATATTTATGCACAATGATTAAACAGCAAATATACATTTATTATTATATATTTTAACATTTGACTATAGTCAATCACAGAGATTTATCTCCGCACATGATTTACATATATTAGGATGATATGTCTACGTCAAATGCAAATGTACGCCAGTGTAATTATTGTCTGTCGTGATTAACAAGTGAACCGAGCTTCTTCAAATTTCACTGTAATGTATCGCATGTCGTTGAAGTCCGATCTTTCATTTTGTTTTCATGCACGAAATACTACAGAGAAATTACGTTTGTTTGTTTGTTGATTTAACTTCTTCTCTGCCTTATCTCTTTTTCTATAAAAATTTCATTTCATAATATCAGTTATCAATATCAATATCAAAAAAAAAAAGACATTTCATCGACAATACACGGAACAGTTTGCAAAGAAGACAGTCGTCGTGTTTATTTTTTAATTTACGATTTTCCGCATGATCCAGAATGCAATGTAATTTTGTTTTTTCCTTTTAAACGTAAGACTCGCGTTCTCTTTCTTCATATGCAGAGGTAATCGAAATATCCAATGTCTTCTGTGCACCATATATCATTACACATATATATAGTATTGAAACGCGAATTACGTCGTATCGGTACAAACTAGCAATGCCCACATCGCTACCTTTGGCAAACAGAGATCGATACATAAGATGGAGCAAACAAGGATACCTACATAGTTCGCCTCATAAATCCTCATTGCAGACGTAACTGTTCGTGGAGATCTCAAACGTATGATGCATGTACATATGTACAGTATGAAAGCATCGTTGTCTTCTTTTTGCAAGGACGACATTTCCAATGTAACGTTCAATAGCCATTTGTCCTTGTTCGTTCATTCTAAGAACTATTTTTTCTTTTTTTTTTCTTTTTTTTTCATTTTTTTATACCAGATACTGTCCCTAAAGAATTAAAAGCATATTTTATTTATGATGTATATATAAGTCTCTAGGATTACAAAGATTATTTTAAAAAATTGATAATTTTTAGGAATTAAGTCTAATGAAAGAAATACTGTACATATTAAAGTTAGATGATCTAAAAAGATATCTACTGATAGTGATTTCCTGTTGATTTTTTGTTCTTTCATTATGATTACTCATAAAATTAATCCAATTTCTGTCAGTTTTTCACTATCTTTCGATATATATATATATATATATATATATATATATATATAATTTATCGTATGAACTATGATGAAAGATGACATAGTGAAACATTATGAGAACGTGTCGTCTACGATCGAGGACGACTTTTGTTTGCGCTGCAAATCATCCAGTCGTGTAAAGAGATCGATCAATTTTTCGCATTTTACAGTGTTCGACTATTCGTTCGTTTACATAAATGACGACTAAAGAAAAAATAGAAAGAGAGAGAGGAGGAGAGAGAGAGAGAGAGAGAGAGAGAGAGAGAGAGAGACCTCATCGTCTAAGGGAACCTTTTTTACTCTTATGAAACATCGTAGCGACGGCAGAGATCAGTCACGTTTCGAGGTAAACGCGTATTAAACCGAAACAAGCAAAATTTGTCCATTTTGGTTTGTCCATTATCGGCGAAGCCTCGAGAAAGAGAAGAGCGAGATTTTCCGAGATTGAAAAGCCTGCCGGCATAATTGGCTCCTTTCAAAACGGCGCCCTTTTGTGCACCGAATGAAGCTCTCTGTTCTCCATTAACGAGCGCAGCGTATTGTCAACCAGTACTCGCATGTATTGTCTCTGATGATCCACTGATCTCCTCGTGGTTAAAAAAATAGTGAGTAAATACTTTTTCCCTTATACGATTTCTTTGATTAAATATAAATAAGTGAACAAGCACTTTTTTCTCTAAAACAAAGTGTCCTCCAGAAATTTCCACCTATTCTTGACTTTTTTATTGAAATATTAATTTCAAAAAAATACTATCATATACCTATTAAATTTAATATTAAATTTGCAACTATTGTTAAATTAAATACACCGATTTTCTTGATGACCAATGAACGATAGTATTATTCATGTACGTACGTAAGAGTAAGTATGTACGTACAACCAGCTTTCCCTCTCCTTTTAACGAGGTCTTCTCTCTTTTCATCCTCTCTTTCTTTCTCTCTCTCTCTCTCTCTTTGTATCTCTTTCTGTCTCTCTTTCTCTCTCTCTCGTTCTCTCTCTCTATCTATCTATCTATATATCTATCTATCTGTAACATAACGAATTCGTAGCTGCAACGCGATCGAGCAGCACGAGCTTTTTATCGGTGAACAAACGCAACAGGCATTTGGAGATGACGCGGATTATGAGAGAGCACTTGTCAAAGCTTCGATAAAAAACTTAGTTCGGATCACGTAGTTAACGAAATTGTAATCTCCGAATTAGAAATAATTGTAAAAATGGTTTGTCATCCTAGATCGGATCATCGAGCAATGATATAAACGATTAAAAATTTTCTGTCTTATTGTCGTTAGGATCCCCGAGTCAGAGGGTTGAACTTTGGATGGCATCGAGAAGAGGAAAGAAGATGGCGTCTTCGCGAAAAGGCAAGAAAATGTAAATAACCGTAAATAAGACGTTCAAAGAAGAAGAAGAAGAAGAAGGTAGGATTAGAACGATAACATCCATCGTTGGCGATCGTGCTTCGTCGATTGTCACCGTCGCTTCGCGATCAACGTCGATAATCGGTCCGTCTTGTAAGGTCCGTGAAAGAGAAGCGAAGCACGTGAGAGATCTTCAGTTAGCTCTGCGAACGCAGAGTCAAGAGGTTCATCGGACATACCAGGGACAAAGCAAAGACAAAGTTGAATATAATACACGCGTGTATACGAGGAAGAGAGAGAAAGAGAGAAATAGAGAGGGAGAAAATGGCTACGCTGACCCTAGATCATCGTCATTGTCCTAGAAAACAAGTTTGAAGTCGAGAATCACTCGACTACCCGTAGTTTCTCGTGACGACAACAACTAAGTCCTCTACGAGTTGGCCAATTCCCATCAGCCGTATCTCGTTCTCTTCCTCGGAGAATGTCGAAGAAGCAATGGATCGTACTTCTCATGTTGTTCCTAGCTTATCTCTTTTTGGGTGCCTCTATCTTCTATCATATTGAAAGCCGGCTGGAGATCGAACAGATCGAACGTGCCAAGGAAAAACGCATCGAGATCAACGGTAAGAGAGAATGAGAAAGAATAAAAGAAAATGACCCTTTAAATTGATAAATTACGCATTTATTATCATGAATGATTCCATACTATTACAACATTGACAGTTGTGCCAATAATTATGAAGATAGTCGTGCGTGTAAAAAATATAGCAAATTACGCTTGGTAGCATGATCTATATATACGAACTCGTAAGTCGAAATATTTCGAAACGAAAACTGTATGACTTAGATCATAACTATCGGCTCTGTTTTACTTGAAAATTTGTCGATTTAAGATTGAACATTCGTTTAAGTAATTAGTCGTATATCATAAAGAGAAAGTTATAAAAAAAAAAAAATAATAATAAAAAGAAATCACTCATGATTCTCATGCCGTTTATTTATTTACGGTCATTTTTACAGATATTACACGAAATTAATTTTGAACTCGTACGCGACGTTATTCGGTCGTCGCTTCGACCGTGCTCAGCATACATACATACATGCATACATACATATTTACATACATATTCTTGGTTTCTTTCGCAAGGACAATAATTTTGTGGAGACTACGTGTACAGGCCACGTTCACTCGTTAAATTCGCTCTCTGTAAGAGGGCAATAACGTTCCTTCATTCGTTCGTACGTATGTACGAACGTATAAACGCGCTTTTTTGAAGTCATACCGATATACATAATTTCCTTCGTCGTTCGACTTTGTCATCGTAAAAGATTCACGTATGGTGAAGAAAAAGAGAGAGAGAGAGAAACTTATCACGTATCCTTGCGAACGAATTCCAAATTTCAGTATTAGAAAACGTAGTTCTCATTTGAAATTATTTTAAACGAGCTCGTTTGAATTCGCTAAGAAACACATTCATCTTTTTGGAAAAAGAAAAAAAGAAGCAAATGTCGAATCTAACAAATCGTAAAAGAGTTAACGTGAAGTTACCGACGCGTCAAAATTTTCCATGTACGACGTTAAAATATTAACGTACATACACATATACACGGTTATTAACGTAGATGTAAAGTTAAGAAAAACGAGTTACGTCTACGGGATTACTTTTCCAATAGCTTCTTCGATAAGAGATAAGCGATACCATATAGCTTCCAGGTATTACGATACTACCTTTAAACGTAAATTTGTGAGAGTTATCGATTAGGTACAATTGTGTATGTATTTGTCGGTGTGTTGTCAATATACCTACTTTACGAAGAGATGAGCGACAACGAGGAGCGGCTATGTGGTTAGGAATGTAGTATACATAAAGATATGTATATGTATTCTTAGTTGCAAATGAATTCGTTTAAAAATTCGCTCAAATATTTCTATTACCAATTGAGCAATAGAGAGAACACTTTTCGTTAACGACAAATCACTTCCGTTAGATTATGTACTAAAACGCTCCCACATGTCATAGTACTGTTGATAGTCTCGGCCAATTGCTAGATCTATTGAAGACACTGTCAAACGAGCCTACATAGGCTTGATAACTATCGAACGTTCATCGTTTAAGAAAAATCGTTTAAAAAAACATATAAAATTATTCATAATCAAATTATTATTATTGTAAGATATCATTATCGTATCCCTGTAATACACTGATAAATTCACAAGCATTTCATAGAAAGTATAAATCGTACGCAAAATTGACCAACATACCAAGCTCTGTTACATATCATTATGCTCCAGTTTCTACCGGATTCGGACGTATTCGTTAATTAAGTAATGACACGGTCGTTGGACCGAATCATATATGTCTCGCGACTTCGCCTACGAGAATTTTGCATAAGAGGATGCTAAAAATTCATCTTAAAATTGATAAAATTCAACATTTAATATAGAAGTATATGTTCTTAAATAGTATTCTTTCTAAGTGTTACGATGTTTTCTTTTTTTTTTTTAATTCGTATTTTTTTTTTTTTTTTTTATCAGACGTCTTAAAATCTATTAAAATATTTTAGTTTATTTTTTAATGCGACTCCGAAGGAGAAAGAGAGAGTTAAAAATCTTGTTTGAAACGTTTGTTATTCTTTTAGAACAGAAGTTGGACAATAACAGAACTGATACCTTAAAGTATTACATCATAAGAATTTTAATTAAAGTAACATAAAGAAGACAGATTACGGATTACGCAATGGCCGATACATAAGTACGCGACGTTTTGCGGGCTCAAAGTTGACCCGTGATATCACTACCATTTTCGTATTCATAGCCGTGCCCCGAAAGTATTGTTAAAAGAAAAAAACGAGTTGCATTCAAGCGGACGAGTCACAATGCCGGCACGTAACGCTACATAAACTTCCAGTGTCAGTGTCGTGTCGAGAGGGTTAAGCGATCCAGTATTGAAATATTGGACCGCTCCTACTTCGCATGCTTAATGATGAACCCGTCGAAAATAAACATAGGGTAAATCACAAGTTAACTCGTGGAATTATAGGGTAAACTACATTTCGTAGTAAGTCGATATGAAATGTGTAACAAAATTTCGAATGAATTCGAACGGAGGATGTTCTCATAGTTAATCGTTATTTTTTAATATTGACATTATTCTTTAATCCTCTATAATTCCACCAAAATTTCAGATTATACACATATTTTTTTCATTTAACGAATATATTATTCTTTTCGCCGCAAAATCAATTATTAGTTCATATTTCAAGATTAAGCTCTGGTAAATATAAGTTAGACTGTAAGTTTTATATTATACTGCTTGTTTCGTAGACCCAATAAAAAATTGGCCTATGAAGAATTAACTTTTGCGGATAACAGAATTTATCATAAAGATTTTTAAGAAATGAAGACCGAGTTAATTTTAGCCGATTTATTCAATACGCGTCGATTCGTTTGTATATATATTGATAATGATGTTTTTTTGCGTAAAAATTTCTATTATGATTAATTAATATCATCGTAGTAAGTATCGCGCGACTAATTTAATGAGTTCTGATCTTATTTCTCTTTCTCCAACGAAATGTTACATACTAAAATTATAAAATATTTTGCAAATTTATGCTATGTAGGTAGCTATAATATTTTGTATCTCTTCTCGCGATCAAAAAAGTAAGAATATCAGTTGTTTATCAGGAACATGACTGGTATAAGTTCAATTGTGCTCAGATAATCCGAACTAAGCTTTAGTTTCCTTTTTAATCATTTCCAGAATCCAGCATTCGAGGAAATATCATTTCTTTCTCTTTGAGAAGGATGTAATGTTAAAAGACAATATAGAAAATCACGAATAACAATCATTTGCGTACATATTTCTGGTTTATTGACAGTTCCTGTTGATGTAATTTCTAGGATATTTTTCTATAAAGAAAACAGAATGAATAAATATGTGAATGAACGAACAAAATTCGAATCTAATACGAAGGTTGCATATCCTATATTGCACGAATAAAAAATTCGATTTAATTGAGGCAAACGGCCGATGTAACCAGCAAATATCGGCTGATAAGATAATGGCTGACAATTATCTCGAAGATAGTCTCGTTTAAAGTGTTAGCCGAGCTACCCTGCGCAAATTAATCAAGAGAAATGCAGATAATGAAAGCTAACTCCAGGAGTTATTCGTGGATACTCGTACAGATCGTTTATACTATGTATGTATAGAGATATACTAATTCGTTTTTTTCTTTCATAAGAACTCTTTAACAATTGTCGAGACGAAACTGCAGTATTTCCTACCACCTATTTATTAGTCAGGCATATATGTGTGAATGCTCAACTATGTGTCATCAAAATTATTACATCGCACAAAAGCATTGATGAATAAATTGCGATCTATAATTTATATTCAAGAGTAGCTAACTCCTTCGAAATAAATGATTACGAATATACTCACCGTGTATCGTTTTATCGCGAATCTTTTCAATTTTCAAAGTATACGAACAAAAATATTTCCTGTAACTCGTTTCTTTTTCTCAATAGATAAACGAGGAATGGAAAAAATATTATCTAGCGTGAAGAGGACTTAATCAAAGGATCAAGAAGCTTTTGGTTTTTTTACGTTATCGTAATTACCGTCACTCAAAGAAGAAACATTGTTAGATATCGAAAATTTATATTATTTGATAATTCATCGAACCAAGATTTGAACGTAGTGCTAATGAAACTTCACGATAATCCTACATTTGATTTATGACTTAATCTCTGCTTAAAGCATTTCATAACTTTTTCTAAATTTTTCAGCTTTGCTTCTCAAACATTACATTCCCAGTCCTTCACACAATCAACATGAGATCTTCGAACGATTGACACAGTATTGCGGCAAATCGGTTTACAATTACACGGACGGCGAAAGTGATCCATTAAAATGGGACTTCTACAACAGCTTCTACTTCGCTTATACTGTCGTCAGCACGATAGGTGAGTCGCAGCGATGTTGAAAATAAAATGATTGCAATTTCGAATGAGATTGAAATAATTCGACAACAAAAAAATAATTGCAATTTTTGCTGTATTAAATCCCAATGAAAAAAAAAAAAAAAAAAAAAAAAAAGAAACGAATCAAATAATCAATCAACTTCAATCTAACATCATCGAACATCCTAAAAATGTGCAGGTTACGGAAATTTAGCACCAACCAATATGCTGAGTCGCATATTGATGATGATCTATGGGTTGCTCGGCATACCGATGAACGGTATTTTATTGTCTCAGTTAGGAGAGTTCTTTGGTCACGTCTTCGTAAGGGCTCATCGCAAGTACAAATCCTACAAGAAACACCAAAATGATTATGCGAAGAAATTGACGCCGCTTGAAACAAGAAAAGCTGGCCTCGCAGCACAAATCTTCATGTATCTCATTCCTGGCTTCGTCATGTTCATCTTCTTCCCGGCTTTCCTTTTCTCTCATTACGAGGGTTGGACTTACGATGAAGCTGTTTATTATGCTTTCGTAACATTGACAACAATTGGCTTTGGAGATTATGTGGCAGGTCAGAAAAAATAATTTTTAAATAAATAAACATTCGTCCACCAAAACGCAACTAATATACCGAATAAAATAATTACATCGACTAATATTGAGCGAAAAGAAAACCGAAAGAGAGAATGAGGCAGAGAAATGAGCTCGAGTTAATTTCCTATCACCCCACCAGTCTATAAACAATTAAAAAATCAATTAGCAGCATCATCGGTCCAATCAATCTAGAATATCGTTAAACTGATTATGTCTCCTTGACAATCTGCACGCATAATCTTACACAGAAAGCAATGTAAAAAGAACAAAGCGGCAAATAACGTAGAAGACTCGTCCGGGTCAATTGACGTTACTTGATGCTTTCAATTCTAGAAGATTTTATATCTGATATTCAATTCGTGACTTATACATTTCTTAATAAATTTTTATATGCTGATAATGCTGTTCATACGTTAAAGGCTGGACTACATTTCCTCTAACACTAAAATCATATCTTTCTGTTCATACATGCACGCAATAGAGAGAAAGACTATTTTTTTCTTGGTAAGTAAAGCCTAAATAACTGTAAGTACAGTCAATCAAGAATCATCAGATATCCGTATAATGGAAACACAAAAAATATCTAATTGTTGACATATTATCGAACAAATGACATCGTGTTCACAGGACAAGACAACACGAAGGGTAATGGATTTTTTTTCGTAATGTACAAAACCTTCCTCATTTGTTGGATCTCCTTCGGATTAGGCTATATCGTCATGATTATGACTTTCATCGCCCAAGGTATGCGCAGTAAGAAGATCATCAGGATCGAGCACAAATTGGCGATGAATCTAAAACACACGCAAAGCAAGATATGGAACGAGTTTAACAAGGAGATCAACTACTTCCGAAGAGTCTTTAATGAGCTTCAGTTTTCCAAGGTCAAAGTATGTATCATGTACATCTATAATTTCGTCATTGATATCGTAAGTGTAAAGTTACCCTTGTACGTTATATTTTAGAGGGTCTACGTCGATGAATATAACTACGAAATACCGCCGACCAAATTTTTACGAAGTAATAGTTTCCCAGATCTCAGAAAGTTGATATATGGTGGCTTTGAGAGTTCAGTACCTTTGCATCCTCGGCGCCGTGCTAATAGCGAAGTAGTACCGATGGTATGTACGAAATATATACATAATGATTATTTCAGATAATTTTTTATCAACCGTATGTCATTCAGGACCCATTAGTACGAGTGGTATCGGAAACTGATCTCCAACGAATCGACAAAACGGCTACATTTGCGGCTCACGCGATGGTACAACCAGCGGAACTGTTAGCAAGATTGGTAAACGTTCTGGGCTACATTCCACCACCTGATGATGCTAACGATACTTCCGATTGGGATCAAGAATATAAAAACAAAGAAGACACGAAAAAGACAGGAATCGAAGGAATCAAAGAAAAAGATATCTTTAATAAACAGAATACTTGGAACGAGTCAAGCTGGAGAATCGGTGCTGATAGATTTCCTGGTATGATGCCACGATCGAGAGCAGCTAGCGAGGTGAGATTGGATATGGGTAAAAATGATTCGAACATTCACCAACAAAACGGAGAATGGACTTGGTCCGGACCGGCTGCTTCGAGGAAGATTCAGGAATTGATAAAAACTCGTAGAACTGGTCTCTCTGGTATCAAGGACAGTAAATCGTACAAATTTCCTTCGATCACATTACCCAAGTCGGTACCGAAGAATCTCTTCTCTCCGTGGAGACGGCAATCATCGAACAAAAAGGCATTGGACGCTGAACAGTCCATCCAAAAGGGCACTCTCCCTGATATCGATCTCGAAGCAGGAGAAAATTATTCGTCGATAACAGCACATTCTGATTTGTTTTCATCCAATTTGGACGATGTCAATGAAACCACAACAACATCGAGACATCCATATTACACTCACACAGGTGCCAATTTCCCCAGTTTGATGGAGAGTAATAATATTTTGGAAGAGACATCTTTAGCCGATTTTCTCAGAGCTCTCACTGTTCTTCACGCAAAAATCAGCACTGTACCTAGTGATTACTCGAACACGCGTAAACCTCAAAGGAAAATGGGTACTGCTTCATTGACGCCACCTAAACTTCCAAGTCTCTTCACCTTGTTCTCGCAATCCGCAGATAGTCAAGGTCATAGTCAAAGCAATCAAAACACAGTGACCACGTCCTCCTCCAATAGGAGATACTCTCTAAGACCTAGCGAATACTCACCGGCGTCTACGCCATCGTACGCAAGACGTGGAAGTGCGATCAATCCTATTAAACCCAGAAGGTTTTCCTTGAGACCTGTTGCTACTCCAACCAGCACACCACCAGAATATACAGCGTCCTACTTGGTAAGTACACCTATTGATCTTATTATTTTCTTGATTATACATCGTTATATATCATTTTTCTTCGTTCAGATAAGTTCAATAATTGAATATATCCGATGCTTACAAATAAAAATCATTATAGAATTCGCGAACACACGATGACCAGAAATCCCAATTTTCCTCTCCTGCGGATACTTTTGTCTACGAATCTGCTAAAAAGCCACTGGTGCAAATGGAAGGAACACCAGGTGTCTCTTCACCGATCGCAACGTTCTCAAACGTCCGTCGTTTGTCTTTACGACCTATGACCCAAATCCAACAACCACCCAGTCAACAGATTCAAGCTACCAAAGCTTTGCCACGTTGGAAAGCTGGTATGTTGCAACGACAGATCGGCAGGATGAGCGTTCATCGTCGAGTACGAGCATTCAGTTTAAGCGACGTGCAAGCAGACAAATCTGAAAAATCTACTGGTCTAAGTCCATTAGCGATAGATGATAATGGTAAAGCAGTAACGTCTATTGTTTCTTCGAGTAAACCGAATGTTTCTGCGGTTCAGAAAACAGTTACAATCGTATCACCAACGAAGAACGAAGTTCTTCGATCGGACAGCAACGAGTCGACCTCAGTCGATACTCGATCCCTCGTAAATACATCCTCCAATCCTTTTGTTTCCTCTTTTGTAACGTCAGAAACACCTGGTAACAATGATACTACCGATAATTTTCGATTTAAAGACGTTCAAGGGGATGAAGCAAGCAGCAATATCGCATTAAGCACTTTACAGAAAGCGTCTGAACATGAAATCAATTATAATGATACCTCTAAACAAGCTAACTCGGAAAACAATGAAAGGAATGTAGAAAATATGGAAGTTGCCAAAGAGATTACAGAAAAATTAATTTTCCATAACGATCCTGCCAGTTCTAAAGAGATTTCTAATGACAAATTGACATCGTCTAAAGACGTATCGTCAGATATTAAAGATAGTTCAAAGAATAGTTCAAAATCGACGATTGATTCTACGATAAAATCTTCGAACGAGAAACCAAGGATATTCATAGATTTTTATAAAACTTCGTTAGATGTTAAAATAGAAAAACCCAGCGTAAATCCCTTTTTGCAATACCAAGCTACAACGAGTGCTTCTCAATACGGGAACACTAATCTTACGGAGATTAAAGGAGAAAAACGGAATGAAGCACGAAAAGCATGGAAAAAAGAATGATTTATTTGTTTATGGAAAACATTCAATGAAAATTTTCTCTTTCTCTTTTCCATTTAACAAAACAGTCAGATTATATTCGTATAGATTTTCCAACTTCTATAATTTTAAAAAGATTCTGTTGTTTATGAATTTTCACATCGACTTATCATCAACAGGTCTTCTAATCCTTTGCATCTTTCGAAATTATAAATTATGCGATATTTATAATTTAAATCAATAATTTTTAACAATGAGACATTAACTTATTCCGATCGTACAATTTCACTTACGATCAAAATTCGTAACTTCAATTCATGACAATCTTGAAAGAGTTGCATTTACGAAAAAATGAATGCAATATCGATGATATAATACAAACGTAATAAATAATTCACGCTGATCTTAGCAATATTTAACAATAGCTTACTCTTCAGACGTGGCGTGATTATTGAGATTACACTTCTTACTCGTTTGATTACTCGTAGATCTAAGCTATTTTGTCAAAACGATAAATCGCTTTTAATTGTTAAGGTCTGTAATATAGAGGATAACTGTGATAAAGTAATTATAGTAAAAAAACATTAATTATATTGTATATATCATCATATATTACAATGCTATGTATTTATTTCATTCATTTAATTTAGAAAAATTTTTTCGAATTACTTATTGCAATACAATAATGACAATAATAATAATCATCTAACAAAGTTCGTTAAAACGATTTTAGTCTTGATCAAGTTGTTAAAAATTTAACCATACGTGTTATGTAAAAGAAGATATAAACAGTTTAAAAAATGAACAAGTTTTTATTTAATATATATAATAAATTACAATGTTTTCTTGTTAATATATTTTATATTTGGCGAGGCGCGTCATAAAAAAAATGACTATTCTTCATCGAGTAAATAATATGGCTTATGGCCGTAAATAATGCAAATTTGTATTTATGTACTTTAGATGAGAAAATCATTACTCAGTTAGAATGCAATGTACATGTTTATCGTTGATCTAACTATAAAAAAAAAAAAAAAAAAAAAAAGAATAAATAATCATAATTTGCTCGCTATGTTGAGTTTTGTAGCCGTTTTCGAATTTCATCGATAAGTTGATCTCTTGGTATTGGAACTTCTTTTCGCGTAGTAACTTCTCTTAGGGTGACTTCACCTCTCGCTAACTCTCCCTCGCCAAGTATTATCGCTAAAGGAATACCATTTTCTTCACAATGCTGCAACTGTGCTAATAGTTTGACGTTTTTCTTGTACGCTTGTTCGGCCTTAATACCAGCATCCCAAAGATCCGACAAAACATGCATTCTTTCTTCATGTAAATTTTTCTGAGCACTAGCTACGAATACTTCTACTTCTGTTGTTCGGATTTTCGCACCTTTATTCGCCATTTTAGCTTCTAAAACACTAAAAATACGTTCGACACCTAACGATACACCTACGCAAGGTATGGTTTTCTTCTTGCTGTCAAACATTCCGACTAAATTATCATAACGACCACCTCCGGCTACGCTACCGACGCCGATATCATCTCCTAAAAAAAAAAAAAAAAAAAAACACACACACACACAATTACAGAGAGTAAATAAAATGTATAACAGTAAAATTAAAAATTTTTTATTATAACAGTGCACGTACCAGATAAAACTGCTTCATAAATTACTCCTGTATAATAGTCAAGTCCTCGTGCAAGACTTAGATCAAAAACTATCTTGTCTATAACTTTATAGATGCTACAATATTTTAATAATAATTCCATAGAATCCAATCCGAATATAGCAGATTTGTGCATCATTAAATTTTCATCTTTTCTTAACTCCGTTATTAAATTTGCACCTCCGGACTTAGACACGTAATTCCAAATTTTATCGGCGGTCTCTTCGTTTAGACCTTTTTCTTCTACCATTTCTTTCTTTACTTCTTCCCAAGGTGTTTTGTCTAACTTATCAACCGAAGAACAGATAGTTCTGAATTTATCTTGTGGAACACCACATGTAGCAAAGATTGCATCAAGTAATGATCTATGATTCAATTTAATTATAAATTTTCCTAGATCCAGAGATTCCAATGCGTCTGAGATTACACGAATACATTCAGCATCAGGTATCATAGGATCATATTGACCAGCAATATCAAAATCCTTAACATAGAAATAAATATAATATATTATATATTAAATGTACAGATATTATAATTAGCATTACAAGTACTTACACATTGATAAAATTCTCTATAACGTCCTTTTGTTGTAGCTGGATTATCTCTTCTATAAACTTTGGCAATATGATACCTTTTAATACTAGATATTTTTCCCATAGCTAGATATCTAGCAAAAGGCACTGTTAAATCATATCTAAGAGCAAGTATTTCACCTCCCTGATCTTTTAAATCATAGATCAATTTAGAATCTTCACCATATTTCCCTGTTAAAACATCCTAATTGTCATGTAAAATAAAATACTGCATTAATAATTAAAAAATTCTATTACATGATAATATTTAATGATAAATATTTATATATACCTTCAATTCAAAAACAGGTGTATCTATAGTTTCAGCACCATGATGTTTAAATACTGAAATTATTTTCTCCAGGACTCCCAGTCGTAATGACATATGTTCTGGATTATAGTCTCTTGTACCTTTCGGTGTTTTGAGGATGAGTTTACGTTGAACAGCATTTTCCTCTCCTAATTGTGCTTTCAAATCCAGCAGTTTTGAAACTTCATCAGCTATCTGTAAATATCATATTTACTTGATTTTATAATAAATCACATAAAAACTACACATCCCATTTATTTACAAGATAGAACGCAATGTATTTGTAAGAAGAGATATTAACTGCTTGCCTACCTGTGGGGCAATAACAGATGTGCAGTAATGTTTTCGTGCGATGATAGAAATTTTGGTACACATCAGAGATAACATCGTTTAGACAGAGAGAATATGGCGCAACCAGAATGAAAGAGAAAAGTCCGCCTCAGTGGTGATTATCAAACTAGCCGAAACAATAGACATAACATCGGTAAGCAAACTGGCAAGCAGCTGCCACAAATTACTTTTATTTAACTATATCGAGAATGTCGTTGAGAAGAAATTGACATGTATCATTACAGTATCCAATATACGAGTTATATTGAACAATTTGTAAACGAAATCATAAAATTGATTGTTACATATAATACATCAGTATTTAGCAATCTATGGTAATGCTGCTTGCAAGCGACCAACTATCTCACCTTTTTATCAAGCATGTTATTATTACAACAGGAAATATCACTCATATTCTCAAGTTTTTTTGCCAAGGAAGTAAATGATGCTTCCAAGGCAGGAAAGTTTGAACGTTCAGCCTCGGTAAAACTTTTCATGTTAATATACCATCGATTTAAATGTGGCCACTTTGCAAAATTGTCATTATAATTACTTGTACATAAATTGAAAAGCTGATTGTCTTTAGATGAAGGGATCCAGCCGCATACATAGCTGATATCCGCAAATTCATTATTTAAGGTTTTTAAATCAGGCAATATATTTGAAGATCCCTAAAGAACGAAATGTTAAGAATATTTACAGATTGATAAATACTTTGCAAATTTGAAATTTACAAAATATATCTTGAATCTATCTATTAGAAATTTAATAGAATTAAATAAAGCTTGTTAGAAAAATATTCAATTTTATTTCATGTTCCAATAAACATTTTCATTCGTTCATTTTCTTTGTTATTACGATAAAACAAATTAGAAATCTTCGATTCGTCAAATATCTACAGCGAATACGAAGGCAGAATGTATTAAAAATACAAATACAAAAAAAGTTATGATAATTACAAACATCGAGTACATCTTACGATCGTGTTAAACTTTTAAATATAGAAAAACCTATCTCACAATAAAAACGATATCTGGCAATTCCATGAAAAGTAAGTACGTTTTACATCGAGTCATCGTAGCGCAATATTTCTGTTTTATATTACAAATAGAAGCAAGAACTTTAACTTATGAGTATGCACCATATGTACCGCACAGATAAAAGTAATTATTTATTAACGTATTGCATTGTTGACAGTGTATGAGCATACCTGAGTTTTGTCTCCTTTAGCAGCTTTTAATTTTCGTACAAGATCTCCTTGTTCTTTCACTTGTTGCAATAAATCCTCTCTTCCTTTATCGGCCATCACGAACCACGCGGTCCTTCTTAGTATAATTTTCGAACAGTGATATTGAACTCGTCATGCAATTTTTTCGACTCGTTACGTTCACTTGCGCATGCGTAACATATGATTTCGTTATGATTCAACGTATCTGATTTTTAACATCAAGTTTTATTATTTAACACTGCTTCGATTATTGTTCACTGCTACCTTTACGTTTTTTCTCCTTTCAACAATATTAATTAATTTTAATGGAAAAATTCTGATAGCAGAGTTTCCTTTTGATAATATTTTTAAATAAAATCTGGTAAGACGTTACGACAAAAAATATTTCGTAAGTACTGTATGTATCGTACGATCTTAACCAATCCACTCGATCGCATTATAAGCACTTTACCATTCCCTTACTTTCATCAATTATTATTTGAAACAATTACTTTCTATTCTTACCGTTACGTTCCGTGATATACTTCGTACTGAAGGCTCTTGCAGATATACTTCTCCGATACTTCGCTCGAGAGATATTTAAGCGCGCTTTTTAATGTCGTCGGTAACGTCGAAATAGCAATAACCTTTGCATATCTTTATCTCTTTTACTTCATTTATTACGTATGTTGTTCAAATGAAGAGATACGAAATTAAATTATTCTTGACGAGTTCTCCAAGATAGTCAGATTAAATTTACAGAAAACAATTACGATAAATAATCGGTGTATCATAGAAATTTATTGATTTCTCAAGTTTCTATCAAAGATCGATTGTAATACTTTTCAAAAGTGCAACAAATTTCTATTGCGAAAAAATGTGTCACTTAATAACTATGCTTGGAATAACGTCATACAAATGGCATAATATCTAATTATTGCGTAAATCGCGGTTGACAAAGATACTCTCTTAAAATATTTTTTCTACTCAATAGTAATCGACAATATCAATACTATTGTGTCATTCGAAGAAAGAGGTCATGGAAGGGGGAAAGTCATTCCCCTGAAGTGTTATTTCCCCTTGATAAATCAGACGTGTACAGTCCGGTCAAAAATTTTGACAAAGCCATTCTTCCAAATTAGAAGAAAAGTACAATGGTATCGGATGACTGAACACAACCACGGCTAAACGTATTTAAGGTTCATTGAATCTTCACGTGGAAGTAGAACAATCGACATTCGTAATCCTTTCTCTTCGATAAAGTGTACAATAAGGTGAACGAACTAATACAATATTAAAATCTAAATTGTTAAACTCCTTAAAAATGGAATGTTGATAATTGGTGGTAGTGTATGTTAAATACTAACAATACTAATTTAACTATTAATCTTTGTTATTGCGAAACGCAAATGCATAAGATGATACGTCGCATGAGTTCGTTTTAAATTAATGGATTACAAAAGTTATTAACTCGGTAGAATTATTTGAAAATATTTCTTCCGATTTTGTGAAAATAGAAGATTCTAAATTGCACGCGTGCAATATATATATATATATATATATATATATATATATATATATATGACGAATCGATTCACGAGAAATAACCAATGAGTAAAGCACGATACATTTCGAACGCCATCTTTGTCATATAACATCTTGCTGATTGGTAAGATTTATACTTTCGTGCAATTATTGGAGCTTATTTTAAAGCAAATTCAATAGCGTGACATAAATAATAACTATATAAATAACTATATTATTCATATCGAACGAAATAAATATACAAAAATTGATTAGTTTTGAGAACGATTGAAGTTACGCGATACGCGATAAATTTGAAAATTGATATATTTTATATAGTCACGAATAGTATCTAGGTTGAACATCTACGTAATTCCTCGCTAGTCTAATCAATATAGTATATTACATAAGAACTATTTCTCATTTTATCGATTTGAGATCGATACGATATCTTTTCAGATCTTACGTTATTTTAATAATGCTCCACAAGTAAATAATAAGATAGTTAATAAACTCTGAAAAGAAATTCTTATAAAATTTATTTTTATGTTAGAAATTTAAAATTATCGTATAATATAAATCGCAAAGTACATCGAAAGCATTAAAGTAAATTAACTTTGGAATTGATAAATAAACAAAACTCTTATATAATTTGCATTGAAAAATTGTATAGCACGCGTAACAGCGGCTATAATTTAAATTTAATTATAGTATCGATTTTTGTATGAATAATTAGATACGTGTACATGTTCTAGAGTTGTTTCTATGAATTGATCGAACGATGTCTCGTTATTGGCTATTATTACGTTGTAATAGTCTGCCTAATTCTTCAACTAACAGCATACAATGATCAGTAACAATAATTTATGCATTAGTATTTCAATAGATATCGTGCCAAGTACACCTAGAAGAGGACTCCTGGGAAGAAGCAAAAAATACACGTAATAGATACTACCTAACTACTACTACCTGACGTAGTTAACTAAAAATCCGAGAATCTCGTATAATTATTCGCGTATGCGTCTCTATACGCTTACACGTTCTTAGTAAGAAAGATATGTTACGTCAGATAGATAGTAATAAAGGTTAGGCGCCGTCACACAAGAACGTGGCGGCTTTATCACGCCGTACAAAAGGGAATCCATACTGTGTTTTAAAAAAATCGTGATCTCAAGGCACGTTCAAATTGATTACTTATCATTGGTAATACCAAATTAAGAATTGTGTGTAAATACGAAATTTCAATCTCAGACCGCAGAATTTCTGTGGGCACGAAGGATATCAAAATGGTGGCTGTACAAGACGGGTGATGTGTATGCAGATATTGGAGCGCATTATAATTTCAGGAGAAACGCGTGTAAGCACGCATCATATTAGAAAATGGGTGATTCAAAGGCTCAACATGGAACACAGGAGATGAAAGGATGGCTTTTTAAGTGGACCAATTACTTGAAAGGTTATCAGAGAAGATGGTTTGTCCTGTCAAACGGCCTTCTGTCATATTACAGGTAGTCCGTAGTGAAATCACTGTTTCCTTTACTAATCTGTTTTTCTTAGCTCGTATGATTAAATAACGAAGAAATTGTACAACTACTCATGCTATGTTGTCTGATGAAGTTTTTTCTGTAGGATAGAAAGTAACTTTGACAAAAAGCAGAGCTTTTCCTTCTACAGTGTTAGGTTATGACCCTATGATCATATTAATGATTTGAAAATAAACCTACTTTGCATATAACTCATTATATAGTATCATTTGATATAGTTCATCGTTCCAATAAACATAAGGAAAGTTTTGATGACATTGTAAGTGTTGTTTCAAATAAAATGGTACTGCATATACTTTTATGTATGTTACGTTACGGATCATTAAAACATCCATGAATTTTATAAATTATCGTAAACAGATATATAAAATGAACTTATCAAAGATGTAACTGTAATAAAAAACAGTAATGAAGGATCTGAAAACGCGGCTTGATATAAAACGTCAATATGATTTTGACAAGTTGACTGATTTATGAAAACTTTCCTTTGTGGCAGATAAATTAATCCAATTATTATTATTGTTATTATTATTATTATTTTATTATTTTTTTTTTAATAATTTTGCAGTAGATCCATTTGAATTTTAAGCATTAGTTTTACACAATTTGCTTATTTAATTTATTATATTGCAATTTTTTTATGCATACATAATACTAAAACTTATATATCAGATAATTTATTGTTTCTTTTTTATCATGTTATATAATGATTACAATATTTGTTAAAATAGTCTTTTTATTAAGTAGTATTATAAATGCTAGATATTTTATGTTGAAAAATATGTATTGGAACAGCTCTGCATTTTATATATTATGATAGACAAACATGCCTGCAATTTTCTTTTTCTTTTTTTTCTTTTCTTTTTTTCTTTTTGTTGAAATATGAATAGCATAAATGATAAAAGTAACTGTTTTAAAATTGGCATTATATAAAAAAATGCATGACTGTAAGAAACCTACGCAGATATAACTGTACATTTGACATGATGGTTTATCCAAGTAAATTTAAAACCAAAATCGCAGCATTTATATCCCAATTTTCTTGTTCACAAATAATATCTAAAGCATGCACATATGGGAATACATACTAAAATTCTTCAATATGTAGTATAAATAAAACAATATAAAATTATTATTAAATTCTTAAATTTGTATAAAATCTGAACAGAAATATTAACAAGTCCTGATAAAGGAGCAAGATGTAAATATGATATGTGATATATAACATGCCCAGGAAAAAGTTATATGTGCTGACCAATCTAAACATCCTCGTGCTTAGATCATGAGAATTGTCTCGCCTGCTTATATTTGGATACGCGCATCAGATGAATTTTATTGTATATTTGCCTCTTTTTTAGTTGATTTTACAAGATGGCATATTAAATTATTCAATGCTTTTTTACAGTTTTTACGCGAGATTGTTAATATAAATTTGTATATTAAAATGTTAAAAGAATATTTAGTATAGAACATAAATTTGTATTATTTAATATCTGAACTTAAAAATATCGTCGAATGCATTCTTGATATGCATATATTTATAAAATAAGAATGATAATTAACACACAACAGCTATCGTCTATTGATGTTTATGTCGTCTATGAAGTTGGCGATCTCGTGTTTTACAATGAACTTTGCACTGCATTTTTAGGACTTTCAATATTTTCCCGCTTGGCACAGTTATGTGATTTGAGTTTGCAATATCTTTTTAAATAATAATGCAATATTCTGTCTTCACTTCGTTTTTAAACACAAAATTGGGAAGCCTGTTTCACACAGATCATGTTCACGCAATGATCACTAGAGTTTCTATTATCGCGTTTTCAGAAGTTAAACTTGTGTCGCTTAGGATCCTTCGTTTCTTAATAAGAAAATTTCAATCACGAAATACCAATTACGGTAGAAGGAAATTACGAAACGTAAATTTCGCTTCTGACAATTTTACACAATGTGAACGGGGTCTATTTGTTTTATGGATTGTTTAGGGCTGAACCAACAGGGGGGCCAAAGATATCAACGCGACGCAAGCGGAGAGCTGGCAGAGCCTCCGAGTAAGTAAATTATCGAAACGTCGAAATATCCTGACTTTCATTCAAACGAATTGTAATTAAGGAGACAAAAGAAATGTTAGTTTCATTTCATTCTAAAAAATTCCTCGCATTCCATTCTGCTACATGTTAATGCGGTCGCCAGCATTCCTAATAATTTCACCTGCTTCCTTTTTTTCTTGACTTGTAATTGATGTTTTATAACCGATAAATTGTTACACATGTAATATTACACCAATACAAATATCATAATACCCATATACCTAAACACATTTCAATATTTACATACGTAATTTACATATTTATTCACATAAACTACATATATGTATACGCACATATATTTTGTCTAAAAATTTTTAAGCGTCCGTCACCCGAAGACCTACACATTTATGCGTTTCCTTGGTGGCGTATGCGTGTATGTACGTACGTGCGTAATTGTGTGCGCAGTTTAAAAAATGCTTCTGTTGTTGATTATTATAATAAATTACATTTTAATCTTGTTTGCTGTATCTTATAAGTTTAGTAACAATTGCGTCGAATTAAAGAGGGGGGAGAGAGACATTAGTAGAATTGTTTTAAATTTAGAAGATTTATTTTTGAGATATTATATTATATTATAACGATCTACATAAAGTTATTGGATAGCTCACTGGTCAGTGCCTTCCCTTCTTATCGTTATACGTATATTTTTATATTATTTTTATAATACTTTACAAAATAATTCAATTTCGTATATACCTGGGCATTATTTTGAATTAAATAAAACGAGTAAAGCGTATCATGCATTTTCAAAAATATAAATAACTTCAAATGAAAAACAGTATAATTTCTATTGTACGCACGAGTATTGTAAAAGATCTGCACTATAATATTATGATGTACGATATTTTTGAAATAATATTCATCGTGTTATAGCAAGCGATATCGGCAAGATAAGAAAATTTGAAAAAATTTTATCGTTAATTACCAGATCCGCTTCCATTAACTATTGTGGACGATATGCAGTAATATATTTTTTACACGTCAGCATGATCTGTTCCTTTTCCATATAAAGTCGTATAAGTCTTGCGTGATGAATTAACTCGATTGATTTAAAGTGCATGAAACGATGATTGAACGGATTTATTTTCCCTTCCTGTAATACATGACCTTCGTCTCGGCGTTGCTTATATTATTTTTAATACAAAACATGGGGTTCTTTTTTTTTTTTCGTAAGCGTAGACAAATAGAAATGGTACTGTTACGAAGAATTTGGTTGTGGGTTTTGCTTTTTTAAAAGTATCAATTATATGCTAATTCATATATACGCGTCTCCTATCTCCACTGCGCCATAGTGTCACAGATTAATGCAGACAAATCGACATTAATTTTAATGGGACGAGGTTGAGTTTTAGCTTGGATAAACCTTGAATATACCGCAAAACGAATTGCAAACTCACGTCTGTCTTTTTCTGTGTCATTCGGTTTTCCAACAATTAAAGAATCTGTTCAAGGGACTGTCGCATTTTTATTCTTTGTTTAGAAATCCGGCGGAGATGTCTCATACATGCCGGGGCACGATATCCATGCATGGGGCCTTAATACACACTGTAGATGCTTGCACTTTTGTTGTAAGCAATGGCGGTACCCAAACCTTTCACATAAAGGCAGCGACGGAAGTAGAGCGTCAACAATGGGTCACGGCCCTCGAGTTGGCGAAGGCCAAGGCTATCCAAGCAGTAGAATCTGGTCTGTATGATTCCACTGTAAAATTCATTCTATCTCATTTCATGAGAATTACATCATCTTAGTAAGATGTTTATTCCTGTAGAATTCTGTTGCAATTGAAACAATACCTCCCTAATTTTCAAGCTTTTCTATATAACCTTTTTGTTTTCGTCATACGAAATAAAACAACCTCTACATCTGTTTCAATCAATATTTATTTGTAGACGAGGAAGAAGAAGAGTATCAAGATAACGACAATCAAAAGGCAGAACAAGGCACTGCCGTCAAAGATTTGAGTCAACGTTTGGAAGATCTACAAACTTGTAATGATTTAATCGCCAAAAGAGGATCTATCCTTCAACGAGCTTTGAATGAGCTGGAAACACTAGAACCACTATATCCTGACCTAATAACCAAAATTAAAACCGTGAATGAGAAAGCTACTATCTTCCGTATTGCTGCTAATGCTATGATCAGCGTAAGTCCAGTTTAACTAATCCAATTAATTAATTAACTTTTAACTAATCCATCCGTATTCCTTTTTTTTTTTTTTTTTTTTTTTTTTGAACTTTGAAATTAAGTTGACTTTATTAATTATTAAAAAAAATACTAATTCAGTGAACACCAACAGGCTAAAATACTGCGTAGGTATTCGATTAAACGAAAGATGAAACAGTTACTGGTGCTATTTTATAGCTTAAATGAAATCTTTGCATTATTGCAAATACGTAATAATATAATATTCCCATACCAATATTGTTTATTGATTATATGCTGATACTGTAATTTAAGATATAATCGAAATTATCCTCTGTATGTGATGTGTATATAAATTACTTTATGTCACATATCATAGGTCTGCATTTCTAGAAAGTAGGGTAAATTATGATTTCAGACTAGCAATGACTATTTGCAATTAGCTCAGCAACAGGAACCAAAATGGAAAAAAATGTTACAACATGAACGCGATCAAAAAGCGCGCATAGAGAGGATGGTCGAACAGCTAGCTAGGCAGCACTCAAACTTGGAAGAAGCTGCGCAACATGCGCTTCCCTCGGCGACACCAGCGGGAGGACACAGACCTTCCCGTAATTTCATATATTTTACTTTTTTTAATGTGATTAGTAGTGTTCTTGCTTTTATTTATAACCACATTGAACTTTATCATTTTCGATTGTGCCTACATTGCAATGTATTTAAATCTGAGTTCATGCTTATTTTTTATTTTTGCATAACTTAATCATTTTAATTAATTCAGGAAGAAATGCTACAATTTTTTAATGACATAATCAATAGTCAATACTGATCTGAATTTTAATCACATTAAGCGTCAAACAAAAAACGTGCGGGAACAAGTTATAAAGATTTTGATATATCAAACAAATCATCGTGATGTTAATATCTCATAATGTAATAATTATGCAACAATAGCAATGTTATTGTAAACGTTAATAACACAAGTCTAGCCTCTCTAGGAATTTTTACTTTTATATTATTTCAAAGTAAATTATTAGTAAGTTTTTATTAAGTTTATATTATAAAATCGCGTGTGCTTGTTTTCTAAAATTCCTACCCTTTCCATCAATTGAAAGGTAATTCGAAATAAGGTGGAGCGGATGTGTACTTACATTATGTCTAATGTGTGCTTTTTCATGCCCTTTAAATGAGTTACTTATTTAGATTAGAAGATTTGATATTGTACACAATTTTGTGATACGTACATGCATCATTTTTTCTTAAAATCTTTCCATTGGTGAAGGTTAATTTTTTGTTTTTGTCATTCATGATTTTTATTTTTTCCGAGATTTCGAATATTCGCGGTTTTTTGTATTGAAGTATAGATGGCAGTTCACTACCCTTGCTTCGTTGCGCTGACGATTTTCTCGCATAGCGCAGGACTTTGCACGCAAAGCTTTACATCTGTATGTGATTGATTGCTATCTAAAGTGATCATGTGGTGTATCTGTGTAAGTGTGTGAATGTATTACAAAGCGTTTAAATATGCTTTCATTTCTCTTAAATTTGATGCTTAATTAGGCACAGATGGCCTTGTAAATTGATATTTTGACGATTTCCGTTAATAGAATTTTCGTTGAGTCGATCGCAAAATTTGAAGTAAAAAGTATTAAATCGGTAGTTTAATGTTCAGAATACACGATAGATGAAATCATAGATGATGTCAAAGCAATAATCGAATGAAGCAAAGTGTGAATGTGTGCCTACAGAGGCAACGGTTCATAGAAACGCAGCTTCGATGAAAATTTCAAAGATCCAAATTCTTGGTTTTGTGAGCCAATCTCGTGACTTGTCATAACCTTGTCTCGTTATCTTTGTTTGATACATAAATATAAGTATGTTAGTACTGATTTAATGATATGCAATTATTCGTACCGATCGGTACACTACAAGTGTTCGCTTTGTGTTTGAAAAGCAGTATGATATTCGAAAGCAAATCAAATTACTTAAATCAGAATAGGTTGTGCCCGTGAAACGACATTAAAGTAATATTGATTTCGATAATCTTTGTAATCGTATTCTGTGCGTTCTAATCACGATATTGTTCTATATATCTTTAATTAATTTGATTTACTTAAGTAAATTATATTGCTTCGCCAATTTTATTTTTATTATTTATTTATTTATTTTTTTATTTGTTTAAATAACTGTAACGTATGCATAAACGATAAATATTCTTTTTTAAAGATTCTGCGATAACCACTTCTCCATCAGAAGACGAAGAAGATAATGCAGAATTTTATGATGCTCAAGAGACGGATACATTTACACTGACTATTCCAGGAGTAGCTTCAACTAATTCGATATCTCACCAAAGAGATCGTACTGATTCTCAAGGAAGTGATGATGGCTCTAGCTCTGAAGGCGACCCAACACCTTTGCCAGTTTCTGATTCTGCTGGAGCAGAGTCATTTCTTATTGTGACCGACTCTACAGTAGTACAACCTTCTTCTCCTATTACAAATACAGACGAGCTGGACAATGTAATTAATCTTTGCCAAAATAATATATGATTAAAATGTTCAAAGTATATAATATTTTTTATTAATACATAGACGGCTTGGCAAACCAACAATGGCGGAAGCAGTGGCACCGGGTTAGTAAATACACCTAACAGAAAAAGAAGAACTAGAGTACCTGATAAACCTAATTATCCTTTAAACCTATGGAGTATTATGAAAAATTGTATTGGCAAAGATTTATCAAAAATTCCGATGCCTGTTAATTTCTCGGAACCACTTAGTATGCTTCAAAGGCTTACAGAAGATTATGAGTATGCAGAGATTCTTGATAGGTACATCATATATCTATCTAACGTTTTTTCCTGAACAATAAATTAAGTTAATAAAGTTAAGTGTTCTAAAAATTTAATAATTATTGAAAGTTGAAAGTAATGTTTGCGTTTACAGAGCAGCAGAATGTACCGACAGCTACGAACAAATGGCCTATGTAGCTGCATTTACTATCTCTAGTTATTCTACAACTGCCAGCAGAACAGGCAAACCTTTTAATCCGTTATTAGGTGAAACGTATGAATGCGATCGCACAGATGATCTCGGTTGGCGAGCCATTTCCGAACAAGTTTCCCATCATCCTCCCATGTTAGCTCAGCATTGTCAAGGTAGGAAATGGAGTTGCTGGCAGGAGTTCACCATGGCTTCTAAATTTCGCGGAAAGTATCTTCAGGTAAATAACTTTATCGAACCTGATACATGTCTGTTTCGTTTCTCGAAGCTAAGGAATTCTTTTTTCTACGCATACATATTCCGCAGGTAATACCTTTAGGTACAGCTCATTTAGAATTTAATACAGAACACCAACATTATACATGGCGTAAAGTAACAACCACTGTACACAATATAATAGTTGGAAAATTATGGGTTGATCAAAGTGGTGATATGGATATTGTCAATCACAAAGACGGTATCAAGTGCCATCTAAAATATATACCATACTCATATTTTTCAAGAGATAATCAGCGTAAAGTTAAAGGCGTTGTCATGAATTCAAATAAAGAGGTGAAATGGGTGGTTCAGGGTACGTGGGATTCAAAGATAGAAATTGCTCCTGTCATTAGTACGTCGGGAGCTCCAGACAATCCTGTTTATAAAACAGGGCCATACATATTAGCTTGGAAACGACGTATGCCTTCGTAAGTATCGAAAAATGTAATCGTTTGTATCTATCGTATCAAGAGATAATATTTTTTATTTAAACATTCATTTTTCTAATTTCATATGATAGTGATGATTGCGAAAGGTATTACTCATTCACGGAACTGGCCTCTCAGCTTAACGAGCCAGAAGATGGCGTAGCTCCTACAGATTCCCGATTAAGACCTGACCAGAGATTAATGGAAGACGGACAATGGGATGAAGCTAATGCAGAAAAACTTCGACTCGAAGAGAAGCAGAGGGCTGCAAGGCGTTACCGTGAACATGAAGCTGAAAGAGCTTCTTCACAAGGTATAGAGACGTCGTACGATTGTTTTCAAAAATCTAACGAATTAATATTATTTAATCCGGAGCATTTATTTTATAGGTTTACCTTATGAAAGTTGGGAACCGTTATGGTTTAAGAAACAGCAGGATCCATACACGGATAGTCTTTGCTATATGTATAGTGATGAATATTGGGAGTGTAAGAGCAAAGGCGATTGGTCAAGATGTCCAAACATATTTTAGTCTGTAATATATCAGTTTACAATCTGACCGCCCATTTACAGTAAAGAAAAGTTTGGATCTTTTAACGTGAAGATAACTAGCAGTAGATATCACGGACGCGAAGAGTAATTTTCATAATTTCATGCTAAACGTGATATTGGGGTTGTTATTGGGTGTGGTATAGTCTTTACTTCTTCCAATGAAGTGAACAAAAGTTGATGCTTGCAAATATGACACATATATCGTACGTTATGTACTCTTGTGTCATGATCATGCTGCTACCTGCCTTTCCTATTTTCTTCCTTAGCTATGTCCTTCCTATTGTCTCGCTAATTTGATCGGTCGTTGTAAAATTCTACGAAGCAACCGTCGTCCATATTGCGTGATTTTTTAAAACGAGTTCTTCGAATCTCATTGTTGAAGTCTATTCGATGAGCAAGCATTTTTTTTAATCTTTAAAAATGTCGCCAGTAAGAAATATCGTGATGATTTGTAAAACACTTACATATACTATTTTATTGTATAATTAGAATAGCAATTTTCCAGTAGTAAATTTACTAACGACTGTTCCGTACCGTTCTCACAGAAAAATTAACAATTTGGATTTATGTAATTCAGTATTACAATGCATCGTAGAGAAATTGAAATATCATGTGGGTTTCCTGTTTTTCTTAACTTTATTATATTCAAGCTTTCACAAAATTCTATCATATCATAGGAATGTAATTTCTTGACATATTTTATTACATATACATCGCGGAAAGTACTTATACAGACTATGAAACGTGTGTTATATGCTTCACGCGATGATGTGATATTTGCAAATGAATAAAAGAAAGGATTCAAATTGTGAAAGCGTTGCTGCATATATTTTAAGCGAGATGGTGCCCTCATTTGGCTCTATTGAAACTTCTACTAAAAAATAAAAATAAAAAAAAAAAAGTAAAATAAAGAAAAAAAAAAAAGTACACCAAGAAAAAGCAATCAAAACGAAATGCTGCTTTTATATCTTTGCGTTCGTCCGACTGCCACGTTTCAAATCTTTACGCGGATACTCAAACAAGGGGTGGCATTAATAACCACTTTAATTCGTGTGATTTCAAGAAACGTTCCTGAATGTGCCACTAGAATCTGTGTGTAGTCGTGGAAGTGCTAAAATGGGCTTAACTCGGAAAATACATTGGGTGACTCGTGATGCGTTTAAACATATAAAAACAGATTCGGTGGGCAAGCGAGTGAAACTTTGAAGCTTCCAAATTCACGGTGCCCGCACGCCTAATGAACATTCTAAAATATTGGGAAGGCGTGTCGTTGACTGAGCCGATACAAGCCCGTTATGTCGAGGCAACGATTATGGGTTTATAAACTGGAAACGAACCCAAGAAAGGAAGCATATTCAAAAAAGCGGTCTTAAGAGATTATAAGTTCCAAACAATTTGCAAAGAATAAGATATTAAACTATAAACACAACATTCGTCACTACTACGGATTCTTTCCAAACTATAATATAATAATAATATATATATATATAAATTATATATATATATAAACATGTAAAATACTAAGTGAATATATATGTATTTCATATATATACATATATATATATATGTATGTATGTATATGTATATATATATATAAAGAAAATTACCGCACGCACACATTCATACACAGGCATACGCGAGCGATTTATCCGCGTAAATTGTGCATATGTATGTATGTATGTATGTTCGTATGTACATATAACAGTAATAAAACTTATTATATATCCCTCTATATAAGAAGCATATCGGTTGTTTCGTTCTTAGTGTATGATCGCTGAGCCGATCATCAACACTACACGACTAGCCCGCTTGCAGCCAATATTTAAAATTATTGTTATTTTAATTCTGGCTGTATCATACTTTTAATAGTTAAAATAACATTCAGAGAAAAATGATATATCTGTATACATATAAATATAAATTAGTTATAAAATAATTTAAAAGGAGAAACAAATTAAAAAAGTTACGACGATAAGCCGAATAGAAAAAAATGTTTGGATTATAGTGCTTGTACATTAGCCAATCGTGTGGAACGACAAATACAAAATGCTTCGCTACAAAACAATAATTTTGTAGCATTTGCATTACACCTCGCATTTCCCATTCGTTTTCCTTGATCATCAAGATATATAGAAATTTTTCAGTCGACGATTGTTGATTAAAATATTTCAGAAACAGATCGTGGTAACATGCCCTTTTCTTTAAATTCGATGAACCGTGTATTAACGATTATATCTATACATAAACGTACATATATATATATATGTGTGTGTGTGTGTGTACATAGACGCAATGTACATACATTTGACTTTGACGTACGTCAATGAATTTTAGGAAGAATGTCACTGGCACGGATGCCATCTATTTCACGTTTCGAATTTCGCGGGTTATCGTTACGAGCAATTCAGATATGCAAGAAAAATGTTTCCAATGGTTAGAAGAATCATTATATCGCATAGTAAATTCAAAGCATATTTTAATATACTCGATTAAATGCGTACGATATTGAAATGAGATACGAAATGCTGATACACGAGTGCCATCTGTCGAGCACTCGCGCATACATATCTCTCATAAAAAAGATTTATAATGATCGTTGACAAAAAACATGGAGAATCAATGAAAAAAAGAAGGAAAGAATGTCTCTATTAAAAATCAGGATTTAATCGAGAGAAACATCGTCGTAAGAAACGAATCGATGTAGAGAAAATTAGTTTTTTTTGCCTTTTGGACGATAGTTCGTTCGCGATCCTTGATGAGGGCGCTGTTAACAGTGACGTCACGCGTAATGATACACGGGCTTCAACATGCGCCATGCGACAGAGCGTCTTGCGGAGCCTGCGCGAGTCGGGAACTGCTTTCGATTGTTGGCGGGCGCCGCCATCTTGGTCAGTGAGCTTGCGAGTGGCTGTGCGAGGAGGTGTACGTATTTCGGTGAAACAAGCAATTCGTGAGATTTCCCTGAAAGCCCTTGTCTACTCGTGAAATCCACACGCATCCAAGATGTCGGAACGGGAGGACAACGTTTACAAGGCGAAACTAGCCGAACAAGCCGAACGCTATGACGGTGAGTGGATATTTTTCTGGGTAAGGGAGCCGGCCTGGGCCAAAATGGAAATCGACAAAATCGGTAGGAGAGTGGGACTGCTCGGCTCTCCTACACGAAACCCGCCCATTCAACCGTTCACTTCTCATTCTCTTTCTCCTCCGACTACGAATTTCCTCTTTTCCACAAATTCTATAAATGAAGCCGGAACGAGATTTCCGAGGAAACGTATAATCGTTACGAACCTCGCGAGATCTGTCAAAAGTCGCGGAAGAAACGTCAAGCGTGAATGCTAGCATTGCCCGGTTTATGAAAAAGAACCGGTGAGCTATGAAATTTTTTTTCTTTCGATGGCTCATGTCATTTCTCATTCTTAACGATAGCAGGGAAGCTTGTTCAGGAATATCGACGATCCTGCGGCTCTCCCTTTTCACCTCCCCCTTCTCTCTCTCTCTCTCTCTCTCTCTCTCTCTCTCTCTCTCTATTCTTCTCTACCTTTCTCTACTTCTTTCTTTCTTTCCTTCTCTCTCTTTCTCTCACATACACTCGTTTGCTCGCTTGCTCGCTTGCTCGCTCGCGACGTCGTCAGCGCTGGAGCAACGGCGAGGTAGCGTTGCTAGGCGTACTGTGTTCGGCACTTTGAGGGGCCCCATCGTCCAGATAACCAGACAAGTCGGTCCTTCACAGTGTAGCGTGACGCATAGATCGACGACGGAGAAGTTAAGAGTCGCTTTAAAAAGCCGCGATGCCGGCTTTTACTACGACGGACACACGTAGTAACGCGTGTACCGCTCGTGGCATTTGGCCTTGAAGAACACAGAGAAATCGCACAACCAATCGACGGGACCGGCTCGACCTTCGGCCTTCTCTTCTGTGCTCTCTCTTTCTCTCTTTCTCTCTCTTTCTCTTTTTTCTACCTACCTACCTACCTACCTAACTACCTACCTACCTACCTACCTACCTACCTATCCAGAAATTCTCCTGCTTTTCTTTCCTTTCCAACCCTTTACCTTTTTCTTCGCACAGCTGCTCTCCTCCTCTCTTCTATCTTTGTCCTCCTAAAATCTTTGAAAATGGCGTGGGTGTTTTTAGTAGGGGCGGAGGGAGAATGAGGAGAAATAGCTTCGTTTCTCGTGACTAGTCGTGCTTGATACTTTTACTTCCATTCACGATGTACGACGTACGTCCTATGTATGTCCATTGTGAATATACGCGTGTAAATGCGTGACTATATACATATATATGTATATATATATATATATATACTATATACAATATATCATATATATAGTCCAGTTCATAGATAAACTATATATTTATATATATATGTGTGTGTGTGTATATATACACACACATATAAAATCCTATATACATGTCATTCGCACGAATGTTGGACTTGGAGCTTGGTAGAAAGTTCAAAGGAAAGTTCTGCTAAGTACGTTAGCGCCGTACTTTCTTCGTCTTTTCCATGAGCGAACGCATTTATATATGTAAAGGTTCCTTGGTAGAAACGTCGTAGGAATGGCAAGCGCGAGTCAAACGCCTCCTGCTTAGTCACTCATCGATCGTGCGTGGAATGGGATAGGTTAGGAGGGAGGGTTGGAGGGAGAGGGGCTGCTTCTGCTAATGATCCTAAGGGGGCTAATGTTTCTCGCGTGATATCTATATATCGACAAGTAGAATAAGAAGAATGATAGATAGTGAAGAATAACGAGAGATAAAAATACAAAAAAAAAAAAGGGGGGAAAAAAAGTATAAGTGAGAAAAGGTCGCGCGTGCAGAGTGCTGCATCGAATAAATATTATTCATTCGTCATTGGTTGATTGGCTCTTGCCAAAAGATGAACATGGGTGCTCGTAGAAATAAAATTTGTGGTATTGACCCGTCTTCTCCTCTTGTTTTCTCCTAGTCGTCCCGGGTATGCTTGTAGAGAAAAGAACATCGGACGAGATGAAACGAAACGTTAGAAAGAGAAGAAGGAGAAGGAATCGAAGGAGGTCGACATATGATTTCTTTTCTTTATCTTTCCCTTTCTGTCGAGGAAAAGAGAAGGAGAGCCGGCTAAATTTTAGGGTTGCGGGAATGAGAGAGATACAATGACGAGAGAGAAAGAGAACCGTCATATAGAGAGAATGAGCGAGAGAACTGCTAGAGGGGAGCTAAAGTTGAGGGGTAGTCACGAGCGTCGAGCGAAAGAGGCAGAGGGCGACCACGGCCGAAGGAAAGTATTGATCTGCTGCGCCCGCTACCTTACGTTTCCGTATATCTCGGCCGGTATACTTCGTTCCTCGTAATTCCGTCGCTAACGATTCCGATATGCCTTTTCGCGAACCTCTTCTCTTCTCTAGCTCTATCTTTTATATATGTATATATATATAGATGTATATATATATATATATTTTGTTCTTTTTACCTTCTTTTTCTTCTGAAGAATGATTTTGTAATATTCCATTTACACATATGGCTTGAAAAGGTTTATTGAACTAATTGTCTCTCGTCTTATTAAATGTTATTTCAAATGTATATTTACTTTTATTATCTTTAATATATCGTACCATTTCAAATCTATCGTGTTAGACAGACAGACAGACAGACAGACAGACAGAGAGAGAGAGATTTTTCTTATAACTTGTTTAAAATCGAAATAATGTGGAAGTAATTGAAAATATGCGAACGGGGGAGATGTTATCGAGGATAGCATCGAACTTGATTTGATAATACGAGATAAAGGTAATGCGTAATACATAAAGTGCGATCCTCTAAAACATATATCGTTTACATTCGAATACAGTTTTCGAAAGGATTGAATGATATAACAAAAGATAACGACGATGTATTACATTTTTTCGGAAGGTTATCACCACGAGAAAGTTGCGTTAAAACACTTCGGGAAAGATCGGACGTCGTTGAATCAGTATACTCGTTATTGCCTTTATTTTCGTTCTGCTCTTTAAACGCGTACGAACTTTATCGTGGTTTTATTTATTATTTCTTTTTTATATATATATATATATTTTTTTTTACTATTCTTTTTGTCCGATTTGTTTTTTCTTTTCTTTTTTATGTGGTTCGTTCTCGCTAACGTTAAAACGAAGAACATTACGTCAAACGAATGGGATGGAAATTCGAAATACTATTTACGATTCATTTACGGTCAATACTCTTGTGTGTGCCACTTTACATTTTAAATTTCTTTTACGCCTTTGTTACTGTTAACAAATTCACTATATTCGGCATACATATTTTCATTTGCATTATAGTCATTGACATCGAATGGATGTCGATATATTTTGATATTCAAATATACTTATTTATCGGAAAGTTTATTGATTTTCTCTGACTTTTTATTTACGCCGAGACCAATCTGTTGATATATATACATATACATACATACATATATATATATATATATATCTTATATAGGCATTTTATATATACATATATATAATTCGTACGAGTTTAAAGAAATTAAAACTTATTGATCGACAATGATAACGCTTTTCATGATTTTTATCCTCGTTCTCTGTAGTTCATTAATCATTTATGAGTATGATAAAAGGGAAAAAATGAAGAGAAAAAAATATGTCGCTTGGGGATTCTACGATCCAAGCTTTTTAATATAACGATGAAACGAGGAAAAAGAAGAGGAAGAAGAAGAAGAAGGCGCGTCCTGTGGCAGCAAGGCGCCGCCATAGGTAATGTGTTGCTTTTTCTACCGAGCTATCGATCCTTGGAGGGAGAGCTGCGCCAAATTTCGACTGTGGTGGTCGCGCGTAAGCGTCAGAAACTCCTCTCGAATGAAGCGAGCGTGTGCGGCCATTGCCAGCTTCCGTCATACCACCAATCAAAATGTTTCTTTCTCTCGAGCTGTCGTTCTTTATCTTTTTTTTCTTTCTTTTTTTTTATCCTCTCTTTATTTCTTGCTTACCAACGATCGATGGATAAGAAGAAAAAAAAAAAAAAACAATTTTTCCTCGTTCCCTTCCAATTGGAAAAACTGATCGTTCATTTTTTTCCCTCGAGTCTCGTTTTTTTTGCTCTTTGATATAACGTAACTGAGATTTCAAAGCACGTTGCACTCGTGGAATATTTTTTCAAAAATTCTTTCGACTTTGACGATAATTTTTTCTCCACCTACACTCCTCTTTATATATATATATATATATATATATATATATATATATATATATACTCGTTTTATTTTAATTATCGATTGTTTTCTTCGTTAAGAAACAAAGAACATTTTATTGTGTGTATATAGTTATTATTTGTTATATAAAACAAATATTTTCTTTTGTATTTTTTACAAGCTTCTCAAATGTTCATAGAATAGGAGGTCTACATAAAATTATTATATTCTTTTATTACTCTCTGATCTACCCTATATACAGAATGAATCACTTGTTACACGTCGTTATCTCACTCTCAAGCAAAAATACACTAAGAACGATTGCACACTTATACAAAACTCATTTAGTAGTATACCTTCATTGTTATATCTTCTCTAATCCATTGAAACATTGACTTCCAACAAGTGACTCACTCTGTTTTACTCGATTCTGTTGTATTATCAATCAAAGGGACGTTGGAAGGAAGTAGCACAGGTGTGTTAGAGATAATGGTTATCTAGAAAAATACGTGTGCGTTAGGTTGGTAAGGGTAATCGTTCTTTTCTTTCTTTTCTTTTTCTTTTTACAATAAATGAACTAAGTCGTCGACATTCTTCGAAGAGAACGTTTGAATTTTAGATAGTAATTTTCATTCGATATATATTTATTTTAATAGGTATATTCTTTTAATCGAGAACAGTCAATAATCTTTTAATGGAGCTGCTCGACGAAGTGCTCGATAAAAGGTAAACAAGAAAAAGAAAAAAAATAGAAAATGCATGTTAATACACTTGCAATTCTTACTTGTGATATTACGAGTATAATAAAAAACGATCTAAAGTTAACACGATGAAATCTTGATTATTTCAATGACGTATATATTATATATATATATACACCGTGATATGAGTAAGACTCGAAAAGTCCTTTGAACACATGCCAGTCGTGTAATATATGCAGCTCATTTTCATTCCTTTTTCATATAATTTATAATTTACGTTTCATAGACATCACCGTTATGACTCGATGTTACAAACTTGTTAGATAATTAATATCGTTAACGATATATTCTTGAACAGTATTATACTTAACAAAAGGTATTTCGTTAAGAATATAATTTTGAAAATACGAACGTAGTGTGATTGTTCTTTGTACATTGTCTTTATTTATTAATTTGTGTAAACCATGGGATCATTTGTTTGCTTGGAAACTTAATTTAGAAACTAAAGTAAAAATCCTTGTTCACTTGATACGTTAATGTAAGAGGAAATTTGAAAAAAGTCGTTTATGTACGGCTACGATAAATAAAAGTATCTAAGTATATCGTTCGCGCATGACCAGTGATATAATACCTGAATAGCGAGAGCACCTTTGCGAAGTTCAAGGGTCAGCGGGTTAATATATGTCAGCGTACTTTTCCTACGCGATAACTTCTCATACGGAATTGAGTCGTGCTAAAAGTTAAATAAAGTATACGAGTAGAAGGGCGATTTGTGATATTGTTTTCGATTCTTCTATCCGAGTTTATTCGATCGTATGGAAGAATCGAATACTGAGAGTTACACGAACGTTTCATTGCACGAGAAAGACATGAGGACGACAAGCAATGACTTTGATTGAAGTTACATAGGCGGAAGCAGATTTATGACCTTGAATAAAGTCGGAGAACCGTTTAAAACGCAAATTATCCGAATCCTTCGGATAGTCTTACCTCGGAACGAGGTCAATTATGATCCGTCGAGAAGACTGTTAATTTTATATAAACGATAATTATTATATAAAATATTATAGCGAACGGTGTTGTCTACTAAAATAGCTATGTACGTAGATAGACGTAGAAAGATTCAATGTCTTCAATTATAGGTTTATTATGAATATTTGTTTTTCTTTCTGTTTTTTTTTTTCTTCTTTCTTCTCTATTTTTATTTTTATTTTTTGTTTTTCAAACGAGGTCAAGGAGGTACACTTTTTAAATTATAATGACGACAACATGTCGTCTTCGAAGTTAACGGTATCATCGTCGACGGCAATGTTTGCCGGTCGTATTTTACAGAAATGGTGGAAGCGATGAAGAAGGTGGCCTCGCTGGACGTAGAACTCACCGTCGAGGAAAGGAATCTACTATCTGTCGCGTATAAAAATGTGATCGGTGCGAGGAGAGCATCATGGAGAATAATATCGAGTATCGAACAGAAGGAAGAGAACAAAGGTGCCGAGGGTAAGCTGGAGATGATCCGTCAGTACCGATCTCAAGTGGAGAAAGAGCTCAGGGATATCTGTGCTGATATACTGGGTGTCTTGGACAAACACTTGATACCTTGCGCCTCGACCGGAGAGTCGAAAGTATTTTATTACAAAATGTAAGAAATCCATTATATGATTGTGCAGAATGAGTCACGTGATTTTCGTTGATAATACAATATATCGTTAATAATAATTAGCTTCGACGACTGCTGCTTTTTGAAATGCTCGAAATTATTTTTAATCTCCTTTTTTTTTTCCTTTCTTTTTTTTCTCGACGTCTCGACCGATCGTCGATCAATTCATAATAAGGTCACATGACCTACCCAATATGTTCCGTCCGTACACGGTCTTATCAAATGACTTATTACAAGTGTGCATTTGCACCTGTATTTTCGGTAATAAAATCAACAAATCGTCGAGTTAATAAAGACAACTCTAGATACAATATTGACAATTCATTTATATTCCGATAAAACGATTTTCGAAATATTTCAGATAATTACTGTTATTATTTTCTCTTTATTTTTTCTTCCTCTTATTCTTTTTTGATATCTCTATTAATTACCAAGATACACGACGCGTAACGAATCACGTGACGCACACTGTACGTCGATCTTCTTTTACTTCTCATATTATACGATCACAACGGTACTTTCTAACCGAAAGATTTTTTTCGTTGCGCACACAGGAAGGGAGATTATCATCGTTACCTGGCCGAATTCGCAATTGGCAACGACAGGAAGGAGGCTGCAGAGAATTCTCTAGTAGCGTACAAAGCAGCAAGCGACATTGCTATGACCGAGCTACCACCGACTCATCCTATCCGTTTGGGACTAGCTCTTAATTTCTCCGTCTTCTATTATGAGATTTTGAACAGTCCTGATAGGGCGTGTCGCTTAGCGAAGGCTGCCTTCGATGACGCCATTGCAGAATTAGATACTCTCTCCGAGGAGAGCTACAAAGATTCCACCCTAATTATGCAGCTCCTTAGGGACAACCTCACGCTTTGGACGTCGGATATGCAAGGAGATGGTTAGTATATTTGAGATAATGATCGATCCAAAGATTATTTATTAACTCGTTGAATGTCCTCGAATCAATCGGTAACTGTTGATGACACCATTGGGCTCGTTATAATCGATAATGTTTCTAAAGAAATTAATAAGGAAAGCAATAAGAACGATTATAAAATATCTCGACGCCATTATCGAATTAATATCCTGGCATTCAACGCGTTAAAATACGCGTTTCGTTCTATTTTGTGTGTTCGAGAATTTTCGTTTGATGTAAAAAAAAAAATATATATATATAGTATATATCTTCAGAAGGAGCGTCATCTAGACCTCCTGTCTTTTATCTTTAATAAAATGTGTAAAAAGCTTGTTGAGCTTTTTAGAATAATAAACAAATAATACACGTTCAGTAAAAGTCCATTGTAATCCGTGCGACGTAAAACGTCTTAAAACAACCGATCGTGTTCCTTTCATTTATAAAAAAGAAAAAAAAAAAGGACGAAGAGTTTACGTTTTTGTTGTTTTTAAAAGCACACGTCGCTAATCTTCTTATCCCTCATTTGTAGGCGAAGGAGAGCAAAAGGAGCAGCTGCAGGACGTGGAAGATCAGGACGTATCGTAACTCTAGCCTTAGTGAGTGATGTCTTGCGCATATAAAACTGAGACATATGAAAAAAAAAGCAAAAACTCTTAATAACTCGTAAGCAAAAGAAAACAATTCAAGCAGGTGACAGTTTGAAGTGGGAAGGGGAGATCTTTAGCGATCGCGTGACCTTAAGCACGCGCAACGTATGGTTACTCAAAAAGAAAATGAAAAACAAAAAATCGGTATCATTCGATCCACACACGTAAACACACACGGACTCTCACGTACATACATACGTACATAAATATATACATACACACACAGACGCGCGTACATACATCGAGTTACGTTGCACATCAGAATTGTTGAAGCTAAAAAAAAAAAGAGAGAGAAAAGACCAGGCACCTTTGGGTTATACCACCGAGACTGGAAAGTAAAAAAAAAAAAAAAACAGAAGGAGAGAAAGGAAGAAGGGAAAGCATAGGTGGGTGTGATTGCACGTGCGTGGGCGTGCGTATGTATGTTTGTATGTATGTACGTATGTATGTATGAATGCATGCATGTGAGAAAGAAAGAAAGAAAGAAAGAAAGAAAGAAAGAAGGGAGAGGAAGAGGAATATCGAGAAAAGTATACGGTTTTTTATGAGATCCGTACACGATCAAAATTAGCGTGATTTGCAAACGTCGTTAATAAGCGCGTTTTCGGCAATAGATTGAGTAAATATAATTCACAATTAATTAAAGGTGATAATGTTCAAACGAAAGTGCGTGCGCGTGTTGTTGTTGGTCCTGTACGGTCGTAATATGTACGGCTCGTTCTAGCAGTATTCACACAGAGAGACAGACGAGCAAGCGCCTCAGGAGAAGAGGAAGATAACGAAGAAAATGAAGAGAGGAAGATGATGATGATGATGATGATGATGATGATGAAGAAAAAGAAGAAGAAGAAAAAGAAGAGGAAAAAAAAGATAAAGATGGAAAAGATCGTATCCCCACTTCCATTGTGTATACCGTACGCATTTTACAATAGAAAAACCAACAAACGTCGATCGAGCCTACGGTGTGTTCGATTGTTCGTTCGTTCATTCGTATTACCCGGCCCTAATCTCCTCCTCGTCCTTCTTCCCTGCTTTTTTACTGCGCGCATGATCGTCTCGCATGCCACGATAATAAAACGGTGTTACAACGTTTATACGCGTAAATCGAGCGTTAAAACGATCAGTATATATATATACGTATATACATATATGTATATATATACGTATATGTATGTATACATATATGTGTGTACGTGCGTCTGTATACATATATATGTATATGTATATACGAAGAATACTAACACACAGGAACCTTTCTCCTGAAGAAAGCAAGCAAGCAAGCGCGAGAGAGAGAGAGAGAAAAAGAGAGATCAATCGCGTCGTTCCTCCGTGAAACCGACGACGACGTTGACAACAATAAGAGGAAGGAGAAAGAGAAAAGAAAAAAATAACAAAATAATAATAATAATAATAATAATAATAATAACAATAATAATAATAATAATAATAATAATAATAATAATAAAAAACGAGACCAAGAGTCAACGCATTCCGCGAATAGAAATTGATTTACCGAAGCTTATGATTCCTTTTTTTCATCGCCGTCGAAAAGAAGAGCGCGCGTTTGTTAAAAGAAAGAATAGGAAAATCATGGGAAAAAAGAAGTAAGAAAGGAAGAAGAGAAAATAAATAGGATAATCGTCATCAACAGCAACAACAACAACAACAACAACGTAGCCCCTCCCAAGAGTGAATAAATAAATAAATAAAATAGTCGATGCAATAAACACGCCCATTCAACCTGAATAATGGCTTCTTTCTCGAGAGCAAACTTTGCTATCTAATAATAAAATATTATAAATAATAATCTGCGAAAGAAATGAAGTATTATTATATCGAGTTTTAATATCAGACTTTTCATTGTAACTGCCTTTTACGCTTCTCCGAGACAGAAAAGACGGGAAAGAGAAGGGAAAGAGAGGAGATGCTCGTGTATTTGGGTCAAGGAGAAGTGTCGGAAAAGAAAATAAAAAAGAAAGGGGGGAAGAAAAAAGAAAGAAAGAATGGAAAAAAAAAGTAAACGAAACAGAAAATTATCGCGTTCTGCTGTAGAGGAGACCTCCCCTATTTAGCGTTACGTTTCACAGCAAAGAAGTAGCTGTTTAGCTAGTTTGTAATGTGGTTGTACATTTTCATACGCCCTTTGTGTAAACTATTATCGATTGCTGTGGTATATAAATAATAACAGAATAAACGACTCTGTACCCTACTTTCAAATCGTCCGCGAACGATTTCGCCTATGTATATCCTCATCATCTTTTTCTTCTTTTTGATTATTTTTCGTCGGCCACTCCTCTTTCATCGGCGCATACTCGTGAAGGACAACCCTCCCTCCACCATCACCACTACCATCACGACCACCCACCACCCACCGTAACCACCTACTACAGCCCCTTTAGTTCTAATCGACTCGACCGACGATGGATTCCCATACCTCAGTCGCGAATATTTAATGTTAGATCTAAACTATTATTTCTTTTCATAAGATTTACGTTAGATTCATCTGCGAAATTAATTATCCTGCATATATTCGATCTCACGATGAATAAAAAAAAGAAGAAAAGAAAAAACAAGCAAGACTACGAGTGTTTTGCGAGAAAGCGAGACGAATAATGTCAATAATCGCGAATGTGACCCAAATGTCCTAAATTACATATCACTTTGTGTTTCGGAATAATTCGATACTCTTTTTGACTTAGGTCACTTTCGTGATCGTCGACGCGATTCGAAAATAAATACAAATTCTAAGCGATGGCGATCAGTAATAGTCTTTGTATCTAAATATTATAGCAATAGAGAATCGATAATTATATATACAGCGTGTACCCTTTTTGCCGATTCATGCGAATATCGATGAAATTGTTAAAAAGTTATGATATTCGAAGTTATAAATATAAAGATGAACATAACCTAAGTATGAAGATTTATCGACATAGATTTTCGATATCGCTAATGATCTTTACGATATTCGTAATAATCAATTAAAATAGGACACTCTGTATTTACATGATGCAAAGATTAATTAAGTAAAAGAGGATTTGATAAAGGATAATGACACCGTAAGTATGTATGTATGTATACGCGAAAAAATTTCAAAGTTGTAATAGAGAGGCTATCGAAAGGATGAACTTGATCAACGCACATACTTTTTTCGATATCGTTGAATATCGAGAAGAAATTAAATAGCGCGAGTAAAATTCATATATGAAAATCTTAATAAGAATAATGATTATAATAATAAAGAAAAAAAAATCTGCGGATGTGTAAAGGTCAAGAAAGAGTCTCGTTTAATTACGAGATACGTTGGATGTATGCGTAATGTTACGCGATCACGATATCAAAGGCGTCGAGATTAACTATCAAGATTAATTTATGAAAATGTAGATGTAAATTGGACTCTGCGATTATTAACTCAAACGATTGTCACGTTTTCGTCTTTGGTAATATCAGTTATCTTAGATATGTAAAAATGGCGGCAGTCGGCACAATTCTCGCAGAATGCAGATTTTTTTGAGCCAATCCCACTTAAACCGTTAAAAGATAATTATTATACATTGAAATTATCTCGAACAACCCATTCCAAGTTTTGCATGGGGATATGTTAATTATTAATAGCGAGTAGATTATTCTATATTTTTTCTTTAAGCGGCCGGCAAAATAAATATTGTTAATTCTAATACGTGTCCTCGAAACTCGTAAGAAGTAAATTTTTTATATGATATACCTTTGATTGGAGAATTTGGCAAAAAATGTTGATATTCGTTTGTCGTAAATGAGGATTCGTGAAGCTTTGTATCGAGTGAATTTCTCGATGATCATTTATGAGGTTATGTATGCTCTATACGTTAAGAGGACTTGATTTTTTTTTAACGTATTTAACACTGTTATGCGGATCGTAGCATGGTTCTTGTAGGTAAAATACGTCGCGATAAATTATCTAAATTATCATTGAAATAATCGATAACGTTATTGATAATCAAGATTTTATTAAGTCTTACTTTGAGAATATTGCGATTTCTTTACTTACATATTATTCCTAAACGTGTTCTCTTCACTTTAATTTTCAATTCTGATTCACTCGTGACATTTTCGATTTATCGTATTGGTCGGTCGATCTCCTCGTCTATTCTAACCGATTTGTGCTTCTACTACCCTTTCTTTCTCTCTCTCTCTCTCTCTCTCTTTCTATCTGTCTCTCTCTCTCTCTCTCTCACACACACCACACACACAATACACAGCACGCGCACGGACCGTTCGCAGGATATGAGCATTTAACTTACGTCACTGCAACATTAGATCGTTAGATCGAAAATTTCGATCGATTCTTTTGTGTATCCAGTTAACGTATACTCGATGGATCGTGATTCAAGATTAATCGTAACCCTTCCTACGAACGAGTACTGGCTTAAGTCTCAAGACTTTGACGCGTTTGTTGTGTTGTTTCGATTAATAATCTCTTTCGGACCACGCGCGTTCTTACGCTCTGTATTGCAACAAATACGGTTATACATGGGTCTAGTACCCTTCTTTTTCTGTAAAAGTAAACATTTTAAAGCTACAAATAAACGGACTATAAACGTCTGCTCTTTGTTACACTTTATTGCTAATAAGTAGAAATGGAAAGGAATGAAACATTCATTCTAGTAAAATACCAAGCATAAAAATAAATAAATATTACTATGAATACAACGAGAGAGTTGTTTTTATTTGAATGTAGTAACGATAACTTGATGGGGATACATCTTGGATGATCGATTCAATAGGACTAATGCAGGTAATAATGGTGTTAATGGCACAATTAAAATTTGAGATGTTTTATTTTCATTTACATCTGTGCAATGTACCGAACAATTTTAGGGTATTCCTTGTTTATTTATTTTCTTTTCGATAGAATCATGCGATATTCACTTCCTAATATAAATTGGATTTGATCGTTTCTTCTTTTATAAATTCAAGTCTATTATAAATAACTATTTTTTCTTTCATATATTAAATATACGATAATATTCAGCGGTTTAATCTATTTATCTATCGTGATAAATTTAGAGTACAGAACCATATGTCTCGTTTCCATAGATTAAAATTCGCAAATTCGGATAAGCTGGTTTTATTGGCACAAATCGTAACAAGTTATGTTTCATCGATATGTCATAACCAGCTATCAACAAGGCTATCTCTCCTGTTATTTGAAGAGTTGAGCTCTAAAAATTCAACCTATACAGTTTCACTTCTTATTTACAAAATCTTCTCCCTTCTTAATATTCTTCTTTAATTCTGGAATAGCAGCCTCTAGCAGTTTCTTTTCGTAAGCATTGAGTTCACCATATCCCATAATTTTTTCAACTCCATTTTTCTATGACATTAAGGAATTTTATTAGAGTAACAAACATTTGAAAATAAAAATGAGAGTAAAGACGTTCTACTTACACCCAAGAGAACTGGAGATGAGAAATATTTAGAATCGCAGATGTCAGATTTAACGTATGTGCATTCAACTATTCCCTGTTGTCCGTTCAAAGCTTTGAGTAGTGAGAAAGTAAAGCGAGCTCCGGCATATGCCATTGATAAAGTAGCTGAACCCGTACCAGCTTTTGCTTTTACGACTTCTGTACCAGCCTCCTGAATTCTCTCCGTGAGTTTCTTTGTTTCGCTTTCAGAGAAAGAAACGCTGGGTTTCGTTTGCGAAAGCAAAGGAATAATGGTGATGCCGCTGTGTCCTCCAATTACTGGTACTACTACTTCTTGTGAATTTAATCCCTAAATAAACGACGTTTATCAATTTATTGCCTTTGCTGATAATACGTATTTAAATAATCTTCACCTTAGCTTCGCCGACGAATGCACTTGATCTAACAATATCAAGAGTAGTTACACCAAATACTTTCTTAGGGTCAAATACACCAGCTTTTTGTAACGTTTCGCAAGCGATAGGTACAGTACTGTTAACTGGGTTAGAAATGATAGCAATTAATGCTTTCGGGCATACTTCTGCAGCCGCTGCTGCAAGATCACGGACAATAGAGGCATTTGTATTAAATAGGTCATCTCTTGTCATTCCTGGTTTTCTAGGTACACCGGCAGGTATTACAACAACCTAGAATAATATACTTGTGATTAGTTCTAATCTCTTATCTATACACGATATTAATAGTAAAACATAAAGAATATTTAAATTTATTTATTTATCAGAATTTACATACCTCTACACCTTTTAGCGAATCTTTTAATTGATTTGGACCCACATAACCCGTAACTTTCGAAGACGTATCGATATGAGAAAGATCAGCAGCGACACCAGGTGTGTTAACTATATCGTATAACGATAATTCGGTGACGAGAGGCGACTGTTTCAGCAGCAGTGCCAATGGTTGTCCAATTCCACCGCTTGCTCCCATAACGGCGACCTTGACATCGCGCTGTGGATATGTACCAAATTACAATGAATGCACGAAATAATCATTTTATCCCACGATGTCTTTTCATAGTACATACTAGTTCATTTCATTTTTTTCTGTATCCATCGTTCGAAAATTACAAACACGAGTCTCGTCATATTCTTTCTTTTTTACTTGACTCGGAGGATTGGGGTTATTCATTGCTTTAATCACTGTATCCGAAATTTAGTAAATTAACAAATGGATAATATTCGATTGCGTAACAACTTTTTCTCATCTTTTCTTTATATAAAAATCTACGTAACATGCAAAATAACGTCAATTGAAAAGGTAATATCCGTTGAGGTTAAATTCGTTAAAAAATCGCGCTTTTATCTAAATCATAAATGGGAGAATAAAAATTTAGAAGCAAGTTTTAATTATTTGCTTAAAAAGTTTACCCTGGTGCTCGTTGAAAATCTTTTCGCTCCCTGCTGAGCAACATTTAGAGTTGGTTTTAAGAAACGGGGCAGCATTTTTCGTGATTACTGGTAAGATGAAGACGACTTTAACAAACGAACGATACCGGTGGTAGAAAAGATGTCGAATATGCGATAGCCCTCTTCAAAGACACACTCGTGACCTTCGGGTAATAATTCTAACTCTCTTCAGCTCTACTTCCACTGCCTGGCAACGTGCAATAATCCTCGCAACCAGCGCACAGTAAATCGGACGGACATGCGCGTTATGTTCATATATAAAATGGCGGATGATAAGCGCCAATATACGAGTCGAACGACACATAAGTCATAACTGTTCGAATTGAAATTTGGATTTTTTCCAAGAATTCACTTGTTTCTTACTTTTCTTATTTTTCTATCGTCGAACGAAATGACTTGATCAAAATTTCGAACGTCCATTTCGACAAAAATAAAAAACGTGTAATTGATTTTCATTTATTACAATATATCGAAATTTAAAAACATTGTTCGGTATAACATGGATTTGTAGCATCGTGATACTGATAAGACACGATTTATCTTCATTTGCTCAAAGAGAATCAATAAATCAATAAATTCTTTTACTTATGGAACTTTCCAACGACACGTGCCGTTCATTGTTACTCGAAGCATATTATTGAACGATCGTTCATATGATACAGAATAAATTGTATCGAATACGAACTCTTTCGATCAGATTTTTTATGTCGTTCGATTTACAATTAGTTTGATGTCATCGCGATTCGTCGTTGCGCGTTCTTATCTTTTATGCCGATATTAACGGAACGTTACTTGACCGACTAAAATACTGCTTTCAATCAGTTTCCTAATCTATCCAATATAATTCCGTAGCGCACTCTACCATAAAATTAAAAAAAAGGTAGTTGCACTGTGTCTTCATCTAACGTATGTATTCTACGTACTATATAGTTTGTAGTTCAAATTCCTTGCAATATCGGCGCCACGATCTGTTTCCTTTGACGAATAGTCGATAATATCGTATGCGATAAAATTGACGTGAAATACGAAAGTTGAAAAGGATCAGTTTTTAAAGAGACATACCTGAATTGAACTTTTTATTTTATTCGATTCATGATATCGATAAATCGCTTTTGGTCGAATAAAACATTCGGACAGGCTTGATCGAAATAAACGAGAGCTATTACATCGGAATGGTCGAATAAAATCGGTCGAGTGATTTTACGTAATCCAAAACGTAACCTAAATTTCGATCGACGATTAAAGTAATTCCAAAAATTCACATCTTCGATGAAACAAATATCTCGTGATTCTTGATACAAGGGATATTTCATTGACGTTCTCTTTAACACGTATATTCTACTATCTCGATTGGTTCGCAAAAAGAAATGAAAAGTAATATGAAAATGGTGAACATTTATGTAGGAGAGGTTAGTATTATCCCTGTTATTATAGAAAGGACGAAACGATTGGGAATATACGAAAGAACGAAGCGAGCAGAATTGAGATGGAAGTGAATACACGTAGCGTGGCGAGAGAGTGACGCGTTATAAGTGAGTACGCGAAGAAAATCCAAGGGATCTCGGAGCGCACCTGCATCGTTCTCGTATGCTGGCGCCACATAGTAGGAAACGCGTGAAACATTCGGAAAGGGGGCTTTGCGCTTTCGTCCGCTCTCGGCGTCGTTCGTGCGGTCAGAGACACGAGAGAGCGATACACGGCTCGTCGAGCGAACAAGACGCGGTGCAAGAAAGACGGGGAGAGAGAGAGAGAGAGAGAGAGAGAGAGAGAAAGAGAGAGAGAGATCATCGAGTTCGGCGATGGTGGGGATATTTTGCGAACAGTTGCTGCTTCCTCGATGGCTAAGAGAGGGGGAAGTTAAGCGAGAGGAAGCGAACGAACGAGCAACCAAGGAGTGGGGCGCGGGGAAAGAAGAGAGAAAGACCGAACGAGCGAGAGAGAAAGAGGGAGAAAGAGAGAGAGAGATAGATAGAGAGATAGATAGACAGAGAGAGAGAGAGAGAGAGAGAGAGAGAGAGAGAGAGAGAGATCGTCGAGCGTGCACAGCATGAACGTCCAGTAGTGGCATGTCTCAAACACTCGACATGCTCGTAGCTGGTGCGAGCTGTTAATACTCGTCAAAAGTATAAAACCGTTGCTACATTATCGAGGTAGATTAAAAAAGTTATTCGTTACTCGTCAAGAAATCCTATGTACGTAAATCATACGTACGTACGACGTACGCGATCACGACCGTGGTTTTGTTCGACGACGTCAAGAGTAGTACGTGGAAGTTCGAGATAGTAGCAGCAAGTGGTGCGATCCGAGCGAAGTTAGTAGTCGAACGATCGAGAGAGAGAGAGAGAGAGAGAGAGAGAGAGAGAGAAAGAGAGACAGAAAGAAAGAAAGAAAGAGAGAGAGAGAGAGAGAAAGAGAGAGAGAGCGGATTCGCGTTTTTTTTCGAGAAGCCAAGAGAAAAGGTGCCTTCCAGATCGACGTCGGTAGAACTGGTGGTATCTTTGGAATTCGACGGTCGTGCAGTGTGTGTATATATATGAGGAACAAGAAGAAAGGGTAAAAGAGTGGGAGAAGGTGGAAGAGAAAGAGAGAAAAAGGGGAGGGAGAACGGAAAGGAGAAGAGAAGGTGGTGGAGGAGGAGGAGGAGGAGGAGGAGGAGGAGGGGGAGGTGGTGGTGGAGGAGGAGGTGGAGGAGGAGGAGGAGGGGGGGCAGAGAAGGGAAGAAGAGCGAGTACGGTGAAATGTGCTTCGCGGCGGCCCCTTGGAAGCTGGTGATAGCGGCGCGCATCGCTTAAAGCAGGTCGCGAATTCTCGATGCCGCTGGCGGCTACCGCCGGTCTACACCGCTGTGAAACTCGCTTCGCGTCGTCTCGTCTTGACGTCGCGTAAAAGTCAACGGATCCGATCTATCCAACGGAGAACATTCGTTCTATCGAGAGAGAGAGAGACTTATTATTTTTTCTCTCTCTCGTTCTCTCTCTGTCTGTCTCTCTGTGTTTCTGTCAATCAGTCTGTTTGTATTTGTCTGTCTGCCTGTCTATCTGTCTATTTCTCTCTCTCTCTCTCTCTCTCTCTCTCTCTCTCTCTCTCTCTCTCGCATACACACTCTCTCTTTGACTCTCATGTGCATACGTTCGGGCAATGATACGCGCATGCTCGTCGTACGAGAGTCGCATTGATGAAACGCAAGAGGATGGATATTCTTCGTTTGTTTGAAAAGTGTGCTCGAATAGCGGCGTGTCCCGTACGGGGCACGACGATGTGCTACGTTGACCTCGTTGTTTTGACGCTATTATCTTCGTGCGAAAAGTCTTAAGACGAGGAAGAGAAAGAAAAGGAGGAAAGGAAGGTCGAGAAGGAAGAGAAAAAGAAGAAGAGGAGGAAGAAGAAGAAGAAGAAGACGAAGAAGAAGAAGAAGAAGAAGAAGAAGAAGAAGAGGAAGAGGAAGAGGAAGAAGGAGCGCAAGGGAGAGTCAAAGAGACTCGTACGCGAAGGAGGATGACGCACTGCTGCCACACCGCCCTTTCTTCTTTAGCCGTCGTCTCCGTCATCGTCTCCGTCGGCTTCGTCTCCACCGACATCGTCATCGCCATCGTCGGCTCCGCGTTCAAGCCGTGGACTCGTGCGTAAAGAAGAGAACTCGTGCGTGCGTGCGTGCGTGAGAGTTAGTGCGTGCGTGCGTGCTCGCTTTCAATCACGAATAATAATAAGAAGAAGAAGAAGAAGAAGAGAAGAGAACGAGGAAGGTGACGAAGAGAAACGCAGTGTCCGGCCGGCCCGTGCATTACACGATCGATGCGCCGAGCGGAGGCGCGCACGCGCGCGCTCCGATAAATCATACAAACTATCGAGAAGGAGAACGGTATCGGTGCCTCGGTGATCAAACGACAGACCGAATCGTCGCCGTCGTTTCGTAATCGGGTTGTTTTTTCTTTTCCCCCCTTACTTTTTTCTTTCTTTTTTCAAAAAGAAAAGGGAACGCTTAAGGATTCGGAGGGAACTCACTGGCCGCCGGCAGCCGGCCGGCTGCGCTCTAAGAGCGCTGGAATTCCGCTCGAAAGGAATCCGAAGGCGGAGACTTTTGACGTCACTTGGCTCATGATAATGAAGTATTCATGATGGCGGAGTAGCAAGGAATATATACATAGTGCACGTGCGCGTTCGGTCCTCGTGTTTTTCTCTTTCTCTCTCTCGCTCTCTCTCGCTCTCTCTTTCTCTCTCTATCTCTCTTTTTTTCTCTCTTAGTTTCTGTGTCGGTGTGAGTGCCTCCGATCGTCCTCATCGCCATACGACGTCGTTCTCGTCGCAGACCGAGCGCGTATCGCCGTCTACGTCGCGCTTCGCCGACGAGCAACGAGTCGCTCTTCCCCCACTTCGAGTGCTCGTACTCGCGGCGAACTACCGAGTGGCCGTACCCCCCACTCCGCTCTTCGTTTTCGTTGTTGCCGCCGCCGCAACCGCCGCTGCCGCTGCTGCTGTCGCTGTCGCTGTCGCTGCTGCCGTCGCGTCGCGTCGGTCGTCGTCGGTCGTCGTCGGTCGTCGTCGGTCGTCGATCGTCGATCGTCGGTCGTCGTCGTCGTCGCTGCCGTCGCCGCCGCCGCCGCCGCCGCCGCCGCCGCCGCCGCCGCCGCCGCCGCCGCCACTGCCGTCGCTGTCGTCGTCGTCGTCGTCGTGTCGTCGTCGTCGTCGTCGTCGTCGTCGTCGTCGTCGTCGTCATCGTCGTCGTCGTCGCGCGGCCGGTCGCTCGCGGCTTCCCCTCCCCTTCGACAGTTTGCTCTTTCCCCACCCTAGCTCGTCATCTACCACCCTACCACCCTACTACGCTACACCCTCTCCCTCTCTCTCTCTATCTCTCTCTCTTTCTTTCTCTCCGCGTCGCGCCGTCGTCGCAGCGGCGTATATGTGTGCGCGCGCCTCTTTCGAGCGTGTGCTCGCGCGCGCACGGAGATATGCGCCCGTCGACCGCCGCCGCTCGGTGATAGAGAGTTTTGGATGGATTTAGAGCGCAGTGAAATATGCCAAGGAGACGGAATGGGGAGATACCGCTACCGGAAGGGTGGGACGTCGCGCAGGATTTCGACGGGAAGGTTTACTTCATCGATCACAACACAAGGAAGACTACATGGATCGATCCTAGGGACAGGTACGTCGTCTCTTCTTTTTCTTTTACATTCTCCTTCGTTTCTCTTTCTACCTTCTTCTTGTATTCGCGGAAGCTTACCGCTTACTTTTTCCTACTCTCTTTTTTGTTTTTCTTCCTCTCTCCCTCCCCCCCTCTCTCTCTCTTTCTCTTTTTCTCTCGTTTCCTTCTTCTCTTTTTCCCTTTTTCTCTTTCTCTCGCACTTTGAAACATCGATCGAGCGAACTCGAGTAAAATGAAATAGATAGAGAAGTCAAAGATACGAAGTAAGTACTGTTGCAAGTAAGTACGTACGCGCCCGTAAGGCGCCCATGCGAGAGAGCGCGTGTGTTGTTCGCGCGTGTATTCGCGCGCGCAGCTATCCGTACCACACCGGCGCGAGTCGCCGCGCCCGCATTCCAAGCGCCAGGGCCGCCGCACAGCCGCGAGCGCCGCGCAGCGCCGCGAAAAACGCGAGAAATCTGCACTGATCAGGATCGGCCCGTTCTTCTTTCTCTCTCCTCTCTTTCTCTCTCTTTCTTTTCCTCTCTTCTTCGTTGCCATCTTTCTTTATATTTTTACTATCCCTGCACCTTTCTTTTCTTCTTTGTTATCTCTCTCTCTCTCTCTCTCTCTCTCTTTTCCTCTCTCCTCCGTTGCCATCTTTGTCTACATTTTTACTATCTCTATCTTTTTTTTTCTTATTCGGCATCTCTCTCTCTCTCTCTCTCTCTCTCTCTCTCTCTCTCTGTCTACTGCATCGAGCATATTTCTCAGCGAACGAATTTCTCGATGCAGGTAAGCGAACGCACCACGCTTGACATTTCGTTTTCTCGAGAGTAAGTACTTAGTCACATTGGCTCTCTGACATTGATAGCATTCTTGCTATAGCGCTGCATATATGCCTTGAAGTTGGCTGCGCGAGGATGCGTTCTCTCGTCCATCTCTTCGTCGTCGTCGCGACGAAGCGAAGCGTGCATTCGTGCGTCGTACTTACTTACGTACGTACGTACGTACGTACGTACTAACGTACCAACGTACATACGTACATACGTACGTGCGTGCGGGAATCTCGCGTTGGTGTTTACGAACCTGCTTGGAATTTCTCGCGGCTTGGCCGGCAAGCAGAGAGCGGCGAGAGTAGCGAACCTAGCGCCGACCCTCCACCACCACCATCACCATCACCACCACCATCACCATCACCACCACCACCACCATCACCATCACCATCAGCATTACCATTACCACTACCCTACTACTACTTCACCATGACTACACTCACTTATATAGATATCGTGAAATATCCTGCGCTTTCGGAATTCTCGCGGAATGCAGAAAAGACGGGTCACAGCGGCGCGTTCGCATCCGCGCGCTCAAAGAAGATTCGCGCGGACGATTTCGAAATCTTATCGGTCTTATTGGAACGTATGTCCGAGATAAAATCACGTATTGAATCTTTTCTCTTTCTTCCTTTTTTTTTTTTTTTTTTTCGTTATTATTATTGACCTTCCATGAGGTCTTACCTTCGAAGATTATCGTTTGAACCATTATGTCGTTTCGATTATTAATCGTCGGTTTAATGCACTTTTAATATAGGTTAACAGAAATTAGGCGTGATCTTTATTAATTCTTCCGTCGTAATATATATATATATATATATATATATATATTTTTTTTTCTTATAAGAGAAAATGAGAAGGGATATTTCTTTAGGAATTTTAGGAATTTATTTTCTTTTTTATTTTCCTAGATACAACAGCACCTGTCGTGTAACATTAATAAGCATTTTATGTAATTGTCCGATACAAAGTTATCAACCTTCTTTAATCCAGCTATTTTTTTTTTAAACTTTATCTCTACAATTATAATATTATTTGATAAGTCTGTTTGTTAATTAATTATTGCATACTTAAAAATATGATCTATAGATATCGAAATGGAGTCTTGTGTAGGACGGAAAAGAACCAGAAAGAGGAAAAGAGAAAGAGAGAAATATGTCGCTCACCGACCACATTGACTTTTAGAAAGTAACGTTCGAATGCGCCTCCTATGTTTGCTTTTTAAAGTTTACGTCGTATCTATCTCTTACTTATATTATTCGAGTCTCGTCGAGGACGTATAGACTGTGTTACATAGTTCTCGTTAGATCTTACTGACGTCGTCCCGTTAAATTTCATGCATTCGAACGAACGTAATACTCTCTTCGTTTTGGAACGAAGATCGTATCTTTTGCGTTGGAGAGAGAGAGAGACAGAGAGAGAGAGAGAGAGAGAGAGAGAGAGAGAGAGAGAGAGAGAGAGAGAGACAGAGAGAGAGAGAGCTTCAAAATACTTCACGAAACTTATACGACCATTATCAGTCGAGATTTATTCAGTAACGATTTGAGAATTTATCCCGCAGACAGGTTATTAACTTATAGAACACAATATCGTATATTTATAATACGAGAACGCAATTTAACGTCGTATATAAGCGGCTATTTTAATCGTCCATTTCCAATTATAGGAAATTTGAATTCAGATGGTTATTATTCAATCGTCGATTTATTCATGATCGAATATTTAAGAGAAATGATGGGAAGGGAAAAAGAAACTTTAATTTTCGGGTAATATATTTTCTTTTTTTCTTGCTTTTTAATTTTCTCTCTTTATTTTTATTTTTTTTTTTTTTTTTTTTTTTTTAGGAAAGGAAAAGTCACGATCGTGGCCTTACAATATTTAAATTTGACGTTTAAGCGAACGTATCGAACGATTGAATTCGTTGGTCGCGTCGGTCGCCGAGATTGTCCGGAAGAAGCGGCGATTAACCACCCGCCGCTTTCACTTTCGATGTTCTCGCGCGAAGCCTCGTCTACGCGCATGCCTCATCCTTGTATATGCGTTTGGTATAAAGGATAAATTTTGTTGGCCCTTCATACAAAACTTTTACCGACGAAAATACATCATTTGGTCGTTGGCGAAATTTCATTGGGAATATAAAGTTCCCGTTAATTATCGGATGGGAGAAATTTGGATTCAATGAGTTTTCCTATCTTTTAATTAATGATTTATCATCGAATTCATTAATCATATGATTAAAAACGTCACTATCTCTGATCGCTTCTTAAGATCTAGTCAACGATCGAAACTTAATATTCGTAGTTATTTTTTTTTCTTTTTTTTTTTTTATTATTATGGTTATTATATTTTCTTTTTTTTTGTCGTAAGGAGTACCTTAAACACTTAATCCCGAGTCGATAAACACGTGGATCGATATCGTTAATGAATAACGAGTAAAGACGTTTCTCCACGACAAAGAGGACTACTACCTGGCGGGATCATATTTCTGTAGAAACGCAAGCGTATTTCTTGGAAGCCGAAGTCCTATCCCAGCTGACACGCTTCACTTTAGCAAAAATAATCTAACAGCGAGAAGTCGGTGAGACAGTAGCGACTCACTGTTAGCTCCGTTAAGAGGATTCTCCATTTGTTCGTTATTCTCTTTGGACAAGCCGGTCCTGCATGCCCGGTGTGTCCGTTTTGTTGGCCAATTTGTAACCCGTCGTTTGTCGATGTGAAAAAATATGATTTACGACTGGTACGTCATAAATCCAGCGCACGAGGGCAGAACCGAGATAGTCAATGTCGGCTAGTAGATTTTGAGATACAGATGCGTGAACCCTTTCAAATGGTCCCGCGATACGATCGACATTTTTCCACTTTTTCGTTCTCCTCCGATCAAACTCCGAGATCGATCGACTCGATCGGACAAATTGTACCTATCGTCTTAATAACATTTTTCTTTTCTACTTTTTCTCTTTTTCTTTTCTTCTCTTCTTTCTCGATAATATATTAAGAAATACGGATTGTAAGAATTTTCTTTCCTTTTTTTTTTTTATATCTAAATGGTGATTGCCGTGACATCTAATATAACTTTCCATTCGACATGTTTGAACGTTGATGTATGCACGTACATCTATACATATCTATACATAGATAAATACAGATGTAGATACGTATACCTTTCTCTCTTTCTCTCTCCATATATAAATATAAAAAAAAAAAAAAAGAGAGAGAGAGAGAGATTCGATTGGAATCGAAGTAGGAGCATGGCGGAAATGTAAAATATCTTTTTGCACATAAGTTCTCTTTAAGAGGAGAGTTCACTGTCGAACTTGTATCCTGAAATTTTGTGATCCGACCAGTAGATGGTGCTCGTCGGTACACGGCCGTCCTCGAGAGGATGGAGGAACGAGATCGGCGTATATAACGCATGCCTTCCTCCTTCCTCGGAGCTTCGAGTTCCATCGCGGAGGTGTCTTTCGTTCGAACACACGGCAGCACACGACCGATACTTGCATGGCTACGTTCGTCCTCGTAGCCCCGTGGGCGGTAGAGTAAACGCTGTGCATCTCTCACAGCCAGTTCCTCCTTTCTTCTCTGTCTTTCTCACTCTACACCTCTATATCGTATGCACATATATATATATATATACATGATATATATATATGTATATATATATATATATATATATATACGTATGTACGTATGCACGTAAATACGTATGTACGTAAATATGTATGCATGTATGTATATATGTATATATGCATGTTATATGTATGTATGTACGCCTCGTGTGTACGACCCCGGCCGGTACCTAAAAATAGACCCAACCTGCTTTTAGTGCATTCTTCGTTGCGGCACGGCTATTACGCTCTTCTCTTGGCTTCGGGGAAGGGGTAGAGAGAAGGGGGAAGGGTTTGCCGGTTTTTCATGCATTTATCCCGATTATTCTTTTTCTCTATAGACCGATAATATATTACAATTCCTATCGACCTACGAATCGCGTTACGCTTAACATTTTTTTCTTGGGTTGCCATTATTTATTTACTTCTTTTTTTATTGCGTCGTTTTGTATCTCTTATCGAGATAATTGTTGCATGGCCGTGGGTGGGGAGGCGAGAGGTGCATCATCCATCCATTTCGTATTTCTTTCATAAACTTTTGTAGTTTGTATATCCTACAGTATATAATAATATGTTGTATATGTATAAATGATAAGAGACATCATGACAGAAAGAGAAAGAGAGAGGGAATATATCATTAACTTTTCTTTTGTAATATTTCGTAGCGAAAATAGAGCATTTTCGGTCGACTAAACGACTTGTTAAGAAGAACTTAACATCAGTGATAAGAGTATAGTCTTATTTAATCATAAGATTCGACGCAGTAATTTATCGTTATAAGCTTATAATAATAAAAACTCTCTCTACCTACACACACACACACACACACATATATATATATAGTGAGAGAGAGTGACCTTCAGGATAAGACTTGCGAAAATCCCGCAGCAGTCAACGCGTTGACGATATCTTCTTTTCGTGTCACGTGACTACTGTGCTGCCACAGTATCGCAGTCACAGAAATTAGTAACGATATTCGCCATTGATATATTGTTAGAGATTCGCAACGACGCCATATTTAATTCAGGTAGGAAACGACAAAGGAAATAAATATCTCGAAAAGTTTGACGTCCAGGAGATCCGTTTAACGAGATCTCCAAATGAAACTTCTTTCCTTGCTAGGAGCAATCCTACTCGGTAATTCAAAAGAGTCGACGTATCTTCTTTATTTTTCTTCGTACAAATGACAGACGAACGTCCTTGCTCGAAATCTTTCAGAGACGAGTTCTACGAAGATGAAGAAGAGGGCAAGTGCTCTTTCTCTCTCTCTTTCTGTCTTTCTTCGGTTCAGGATCTTTTTCCTCGCGATCCCGAAGCAAAGAATGCGTTGGGTTGCGTCTCGAGTACGTTGCAACGTAGGAACGAGAACCACTTTTCCCGGCACAATCTCACGTTCATAACGCATCGTGCCAACGGCATCTGCTTGCCATCTGTGTTTAGAAAAATCTCTTCACGGAATCTCTCTGTCTCTATTTGTCTCTCTCTCTCTCTCTCTCTCTTTCTCTCTCTGTCTGTCTCTCTTTCTTTCCACCTTACCGTGTTTTCTTTTATCTTCTCTTTCTATCTGGAAAGACTTGCTAAAAATGCAGTCTGTGTTTATAGTTTACGCATAATGCTTTTGTAGCTCTCTCTCTCTCTCCCTCTCTCTTTCTGTTATTTCTATGTACGTGTGTATACGTGTGCGTGTTTGTGCAGTCCTATCTTCTTTTAGACGGAATTCACAGGAATCTGTTATAGAAAACACATTTGCTGGCTGGTTACGTCATAGGTCGATGGTGTACCATACGATGGGAAAAGAGAGAAAGAAAGAAGGAGATAAAGAGAGAGAGAGAGATAATACAAATTTATTTTTCTTTCTCCAATGGAGCAGGTGTCTCGTTTATACGAGCTAAGCTTTTAACGATAAACTATGGTCGAATGCGATAATGATCTTTCTCGTGTCATGGTACGCGTGCGTTGGTGTCAAATTCATGTCAATTTTAAAAAGATGATAAAGTAACGTTCGCCCGAGAGAAAGGTAGATAGAGCCCAGGGTCTAATTATAAGACACGTCGCTATCACGTCTTACGATTAAACACGTCGTGCTGCTCGCTCCCTTAATGACTCCTTGCTCGTTTATTAGGTACGACAGCAGGGAGTTTCTTGTACTCACGGTATATGGCGGAAAGTGCAACAGACGATTATCTTCGAAGCTACTATAAATTGTAGATCTTTAAATTTCATATGAAAATTTCAATTCGTAAACGCAATCCGTAGGGTATATTTTTATACGTTTAGATCAAACCGAAATAAAAAAAGAGAATATATGACGAGGACTTTCGATTCCAAAATGACAGACATCTAAAAGAAAGGGTTAATAGATATCTCGTTGGTGAAATATTTCATTGTTAATCATACACGATAGTCAGGTATTTTTAAAAAATTATTTTTTGTCTTCTGTTAACTAACGATCGTTATCGGAAGAAAAAATGAAATTATCAGGTAATCTATTTATGAAGTGATTAACTATATCTAGCTCGTAATCAATCGAAATGAATATATTTTTCGTTTTTATTTTCTCGCATAAAAATCTCAATATCTGAGCTTTCATCATTATCACAACAAATGTCATCATTAATATCGCTTGAAAAATCTGTCATTTAGTCTGTAACTCTTTATCGTTTTCCTACAGGTATCACAATCTTATTTTTACATTACAAACTTTGAGTGTCACAATAATCATCACAAATAGCTTCGCGTTTCCGATAAATCGATCGAAAATATTTCTCTGATATAGTTAATTCTTTTTCCATTATCCATATCAAAGAAGAAAAAGAGTTAACAGAATTAATTCACGCGAAAGGCTATCGGAAAGCTTTTAAACGAGTTACAATTACTCTGGATTGAAACATGGGAAACGTGAGATATTCGTTCGCGAACGAATTGAAAAATTCAAAAAAAAAAAAAAAGAAAAGGAAAGAAGAAGAAAAAAATAGAAAAAATAAAGAGAAATCACAAGAAGAAAATAACAAAATTGAAAATGAAATACGAAATATAAATGCGAAAATTACAAACAGCGACGGTCCATTAACATTAATTCGTGAAGCCGTGTATGTCTATTGATCAGGGTCCAGAGGGGGCGGAGTTCCTTAGTCATACAGAAGCGTTCCTTTAACACGATAATAAGAACGCTTGCGTTTGACCTTCCTTAGATCACTGCATCCGAACGGCATTCCTTTATCGTGCGTTACACAATGCGCCGTGCAGAATGGTCACGACGCCTTGAGTTTTCTTTGATAGGACGAGTATCAAGGTGGCGTGCCATTCGAGATGGATTTGTGGCGATGGTGGGAAGAAGAAGGGTATCGTTTATAAAGATTGAGATCCCCTATTCACCCGTTTCTACCTCGTTTTCGATCGTTTCTCCGTAGGAGAAAAGTTTTCATGGCGTGCCATACGAGAGAGGCCTAGGGCAAACTCGCTTTTTTTTCTTTCTTTATTTCTTTTTTCGTTTTTTTTTCTTTGTTTTTTTTTTTTGTTTTGTTTCCACCACCCCTCCGCCCCGTCCTCCCTCTTTTTTTCCTCTCTCGAGCGTATTTACGCACGAGCGAGCGTGCTGTCACGTATACGCGTGCGTGAGCAAAGCCATGGCACAAATTAAGGGGCCAAGAGTGTTCCCAAACTTGGAAATTCGATACATTCCAGCGTCGTGACGCGGCCGCATGCCACGGCTACGCGCCGAGCCGAACGGCCACGAATGGAGGCGAACGTAACCGAGGCGAGTCGAACCGAGCCGAAGCAGGATGCCTTGCACTATGCCATAAGTACGCGTGTGTAGCGCGAGATGGGATCGCGGGTATATATATATATATATGTACATATATGTATGCATGCATATGTATACGTATGTACGTACTTGTATAGTTACATTGGTTCGAACGAATACTAATACCCGGACGAATTAGCTAGCGTCTTTTTTTTCGATTAGCATGATTACTCGATTGCAGATCGACCAACCGAATCTAATCTATTCTATCGAAACGAACTCGTGTTCTCGTTTAAGTGAAATCATATTTTTAACTCGTACAGCTATATCTCTATTTAGTCGCTTTGAACGTTTCCCTCTTCTTTTTTTATCTTACCTAGCCGCGTGACGTAACCGACAGGACGGTATTGTGTTTGAAACAAACTCCAGAGGGAAAGAGACTTACGAGGCGAATACTTGCGGTCGTACCATCGCGTTAGCCACATTCCGACCGAACGGAGTTTCCTATAAACTCGCGTTACACGTACCACTTCGCCTTTCGCGAGCCAATCGTCGAGCGCGCGAATACCAGTGGAATCGTGAGAACCGTGTACGCGAGCGAATTCCACTTGCTTTACAGGTACATATAGGTATAGGGGTACGTAAGCCGATGAAAATGGAGGAACGCTTTTAACACGCTTTTAACTTGAAAATCTTAAGAATTAACCATTAATTCATTCATTCTTATTATTTGATTAAATCTACGCATATAAAGGGATGCGATAGGAAATTGTAATATTGTCCTTTGTCGAATGAAGAACGAAAAGATATTTTATTGCAAGAGATTGAGGCTTGCTTCTTCGAGTCCGTCGCCTTGTAAGTGCCGCGTATCGTTGCTAAACGCGTCGCCTTTTACTCTGGTTTTAAGAACGATAGATTGGTGGCTTTTCTCGGGTGGCCTTACGACGTCTAAACAGGTAAAAGTGCGAAAACGTGAGTGACGTATGCATGTGCGTATCTACGTACATATCTATACATACATTACATACATACATATATCACACGTACGTGCATAGATACATACATAGATACATACATGCGTATCTATGCGCATACGCGTTCTTTTAGCAATGCACGCAAGTAGTGCCCTTGGGGCAGAGCCAGGTAGTCGAAGAGACACCCACGCGATTTGTATGCCCATGCATATAGGTGAGCGCGGACGGCATTATTCAGGGCCGTGTCTCTCGCCTAGCCAACAAACAAATAGCCACACCTGCGTCGATCTCGCATCCCATATAACCTCTCCCATCCCTCCCCCCTCTTTCTCTCTCTTAGTGCTCTCTATAAGATAAAAGTCCAGCCCCCAGCGTTCTCGAATTTATTTACACTTAACACCGTACGTCAAGCTTCTTCCCTTACAAACCTCATGATTATTCGCACGGATGCCTACGTTAGTATATTTTAAAAGACACTCGATCGAGTCTTACTTTCTATTTCCTCGTATTTTCTTTTTTTTTTTTTTTCTATCGCGGATTTTCGATCGAATCTTTTCTTCTCCTCTTTCTTTCTTTCTTTCTTTATTTTTTTTTTGTTTCCGTCGATTCTTTCAAAGGATAAACGAAGGGACTGTATATTTCCTTTATTTTCGTTATTCTCGCTGTCTCTAAACTTTCTCGATAGAAAGATTCAATGATCGGCAAATCAGGGAAAGACAAATTCCTTGTCAAGTTTTTTCGAGCTAATTATCGAGCTTGTTTTTTTCTTTATGGTGTAGAATAATGTGAAAGGAAATTTTGTTAGAAATACGTATCGATATCGAAGTAATACGTCGTTCTTCATCGTGAATACAGCTATGCGTTAACGTTACATGTGCAACATAATGATTTCGTAATTTAGGTATGGACTGAATTATGCTGTTGTTGTCCACGTGGATCGATGAAATTGCATTTCTTATTTCTTTCGAGGCTTCCTCCTCGACGATTGTTTATTTTCATTGCCAATAATAGTAGTAGTAGTAGTAGTAGTAGTAGTAGTAGTAGTAGTAGCAGTAGTGGTGGTAATAGTGTAGTAATAGTAGTAGTGGTAGTGATAGTAGTAGTAATAGTGTAGTAATAGTAATAGTGGTAGTAGTAGCAACAGCATCTATGTTACGAAGCCGTTCGGAGAAAAGACTGATTGGAGGGGGAAGCCCTCGAGAAGATTATGTAATAACCTCCTCTGACAAGTAGAAAATCGATGAACAAACGCGCGTACGATACCTCTTGAACGTGTACGTTGATTTTTGCGTTCACCATTGCATTCCTCTTAGAACTTTCTTTCGAGAAATATCATACAAGAGAGATTACAAATTCCTTTCTTTTTTCCTTCGTTTTTATTTCTTCTTCTTCTTTTCTTTTCTTTTTTTTTTTTTTTTTTTTTTTTTATTGTAATCTTCGTAAAAGAATGAAAGTTTCGTCGCTAACTTTTCATAGAGAATGCATTATTTTCTTTTTTCGTAATAAACGATTGAGTTATTCGGAAGTCAATTTGCTTTTTTTTTTTTTTTTTTTTTTATATTATATAATATAAAATCTTATATTTCTCTTTGTCAGCAGGAAGGTGCAACATTTTATTTTATACGCGATTATATTATGTATACATATTAAACGTTACATCTTGCAATGTTTCTTTGTTTACATGTTTGAAAAATGTATAAGGTTAAACAAATGAAATTTTATAAATTCATAAATTTTCTTCGTATGTTGACTTTAATGTTGGGCGGGTCAATGAAATCATTCGAAAGAAAATGAAGGGGGTCTTATGCCAAATTGAAACTTGACTATCTTTAAGATCTCTGATATTATTAATTTAATTATCGTTAGCATAATACATTGCCAAAGAACTCGGATGCGAAGAAACCGAAAAAAAAGTGAAGTGTATTTCTTATATATTGGGTGTTTGAAAAATTTCAATCGCATTCACTGCATAGTCCTTTTAAGAGTTCGATCGCAAAAGCGAAAAAAATGAGAACGTAAGTTCGAATTCTTTCGAAATGACGACGAACGTCGTAACGATAAACTATTCTCCATAATCGGGACTGATAGTTAGAATAAAAGAAAGAAGGAGGAGGAGAAGGTGGAGGAGACGGGAAGAACGTTACGAACCCACGTACATAACTCGTACCTTTTGCGAAAGGTAATAATTTGAATCTCTCCTTAACGCGAAACTTGGCTCGGCACTTTCCATCGCTATTTAGCTCTTTTGCGACATTCACGAAATCGCCTCTGTAGGCGTTCTTTCGTAAACGTTCGAGAACGACACGATCGTTCCCGTAACGTAATATCTTCTTCCTCCTTATTGTTTTTCGATTCAGCTTGCAGTCGGATCGAACGTAATTTCTCGATATTTAGTGTCTACAAGAAATTTTCAATAATTTCGTTTCATTACGAACAAGTAATATCTATCATAGATATTTCATTACAAATCGAAAGAAATGAATGGAATTTTGAATAACGATCAATATATTACTGTTTGATACAATATTTTATTGTTGAAAACAAAAAAATAAATTTACGATAATTCTCTGCTTCAATAATTATTTAATATCTGACTATATGACTATAGAAAGTATGTAAAATAAGAGAAGAATCATGCATTATAAAGTTAAAGAAGGAAGGTTTATAAAAAGTTAATAAAAGTAATTGCCGAGTTAAGAAATTTTTAACGAGTTAAATACTTTGTCATAATGAATGAATGAAATTTTCGATGTTAACAAATGAGAGAGAATGAGAAAGAGAGATGGTATTTTAACGAAACTGTTCTCTCTTCTCTCGAGCATCTAGTGAAAAATACCTCGTTGAAAAAAAAGACTCAGCAGCGTGCGTAAGATCGCGGAGTGAAATCAGCGCATTCCTCGTCGGCCCTCTCGAGAGTCGTGCTATTGTTTCGTAGGAGACCGCCGGCGTCATTCTAAAGAGATCGCGATCCAAGTCACGAGCGATTGTACGTCTACTACCATCGTAATTATTTATAATTGCGCTTGGATTTCATTCCTGCGGCGACGTTCATTGTTCGATAATACTTATAAACGATATTCATTCGATTGTGAAAATACACGACCGAGACAGTTGTTTACTCCCGTGTAAAATCAAGAAAAAAATTATATATATATATATATATGTATGTACATATAGATCAAAATTGTGAAACAAGATTCTTCTATACGAATATTTTTTTTCTTCTAAATGTAATCGATATATCGTGTATCTTATGTCTGTGAGAACCAAGCAGAAGCTCGTTAGATCGTTAAAATTCTCACACTTTTTTTTCCATCTATATCGATATCGTAATTTGATTTGAGTTCGAGAAAAAAGAGAGAGAAATATTTTATGTATCAACTAGTTCGTGGTAATTTCCGATTTTGAATAATTTTCTATGCAGTAAAGAAATTTGATATTATAATGAAAAATTATATAATTATTTCAATTTGAAATCGTTGAGGTTTCAGGGGATATAAAAATGATCTACAAGAATATAAGTATATATATTGTTGGTTATAAACGATTATAAAGTATTTGATTATACAAAAATTTTTGTCTTTCAATATATTTTTTAATAATAGGTAAATGTATTGATGAAAGTAGGTTGTATCCTTTGTATCGGTTAAACTCGGAAATGATAATTTCACCGATCGTTATCGTTATGATTGAAACGAATTCATTCTCGAGATATGATAAAAATAGATAGATAAACCTATAACCATTGTAAATAAGAAAATGATTCACGTATCTAAAGACAAGTAGCTTGATGCGATAAACGTTCGATCCGTTTTTGTGGAAGAGAATATGTCAAACGCGGAATATAAAGTCTGAGTCGAAATGAAATTACACATATTGTCAATAACGAAAGAAAACCCATCGTCTCTCATATGACTCAGTCTTTTACGATACGTTGTCCGCGTTCCTTCCGCATTAATTGAATATTTTCGTTTTAAATTGCGTCCGTGCATGCAAACATAGATAGACGTACACACCTTAATCGAATTGATTAATAATCTTTAACGAATTCTGAAAAAAAGTCATTAAGATAATTTTTAAATCGAATCCGGCAATAAATAATAATTGTACTTGATTATAAACGATTTATCGATTAAAATTTTTCACCGTGATGTCGAAATAATATTTAATTTTAAAGACTTTCTTATCGACCGAATTGAATTTCTTTTCTACGCAATTATTAAAAATAACGTTATAAAATGTATCACGATGAAGTGTACAGATCAAAGATTAAAAAAAAAAAAAACAAAAAAAAAAAAAAAGAAAAAAATAAGGAGAAAGAAAGAGAAAAATGTCCGAAAAGGTTTGGAGTGCTACGGCGTATTAAAGATAAAAGAATGTGTCTCTTCGATAAACGCCACATTTGTGTGTTTGTCGTATGTATATGTATAGACATCGGCTAGACTTTACATCGTAATCATCGCGAAAATATTCGAGCGTATGAATGTATATAGAGATAGGAGGAACGTATAGAAGACTAAAATTTCTTAGTTATGTCTTTCTTTTTTTCGTATTTTTTCTTTCTTCTTTTTTTTCTTTTCTTTTTTTTTTCTTTTATTGCATTCCTGATAAAAGATATGCGAAGAAACGAACGAAACGACGGAGGAGGAAGGAACACCGAAGGCGTGTATGACGAAACCTACGTGGAATTTCAGTGCAAAGGAAATCAAGCGGAACGTTTGTTTATTTCCTTCCACCGTCAAATTCCACTGTGGCGAGTCAATAGCGAAATAGTTTCTGTAGAGACATGGGTTTACACATTTTCCATTCCATAGAACGACAGAATATTGAAATAATTCTTTTACCATTCCTAATTTACATTTTTTATTTCGTCTAGCATTATAGAAATTATTTTGAATGGTTTTCCTTTTTTTTTTTTTTCTTTCTTTCTTTCTTACTTCTTACAACTAAATCAAGTTTAATACGTTAATATAATTATTTGTTTAATATTAAATCATTTAATTTATTATTGAACCTGATTTAACGGAAACGTTATTAGCCAAGAAATAAAATAAGCTCTCTTTTACTCAAATAATAATATCACAAAATTATTAATATTTTCGTTAATAGTTCTCAATCGTACAATCTTCGAAGTTGACGATATAAAAGAAATTTTGTAAATCTCAAATTTGTTATTATCTTTTAAATCTGCAGTTTCTAATATTTTCATTAATTTATAAGATTAAATGTAATCCTAGACATTCTTATTAATACACACACACACACATACATATATATATATATTTTTTTTTAAATCGGGAATTGTAAAAAATATTATTTACAAGTATATCAATATCGTCTATTCTTCGACGGAATTAATAAATTCGGTTTAGGAACGATTCGTATTATAATATCTATTCAGGAAAAACAGAATGCACCGAGCATAAAGAAACAATTACTTGTCAACATAATGAAAAATATGAATAATTTTGAAAGGCATTTAAATTTACGTACATACATATTATTTACACGTATGTTTTTATGTTCGTTGAGTCGAGTTGTGAATTCGCTAAGTCGTTTTAACAACCTTGGCATATCAGCGTCGCGTTGACTTAGCGTCGATTCACCATTTGATTCCTCCCTCCGCCTACGGCTCTGTTTCACTGTGTCCTTTATTTGAAGATTTATATACACTCGCATACACACATACGCACTCACACACACACGTGTATGTTTTATCCACGTAAATGTATGTCCACGAACGTACACACGTGTACATGGACATACATTTACGCATTCTGTCGCACCTTGTTGTAACAGTAGTAGGGCAGAAACGTTGTAAGGCCAAGGGCACGCTACTAGAATCGTGATTCACGTAGCAAGAATGGAATTGAAAATTGTTGTCCCTGAGCCTCGAGTTCTCTCTCGAGTTCTATGCAACAATACCGTCGTTGTTTCAAAGGTCACGTTTTTTCTTTACCTTCTGAAGCTATGCACACGTATGAGTATACGTGTAATTATATTCACATGGATCATAGCAGTAATAAAACTTGTCCTTATTTTATAGCGATCTATCTGTATCATTATATGTTTATTATTACGTCACGTAGATATTCTTCGTTACGTCGATACACAATTCGCATTACATTTCCTTAATAATTTCCTCTATGTGACGTAATAATAAGCATTTAGTTATCCAGAAGAATTGATATGTTATCGAAGTTTTAATCGAGCATAAAAATTAATTTTGCATAAACAATTTTTTGTTATTTCTGTTATTGTTATTTATGTTATCGAATAGATATCAAAGTTTTAATCGAGGGTATAAATTAATTTTTTGCACAAACAATTTTTTTGTTATCTCTAAAATAATATTACGTAATGTGAAATTTATAGTTCGAAACATTAATCTTCGGATATCAGCTAGCAATTAATTTTTGTCTGACGAACGAACAAAATAAAACGAATATTTATTTATATATGAATGTGCCGATTTCAAAATAATATGCCGTCAAAGAAAATTAAATTTATCTTACTCGATTAGTTGGAGCAGCGATATTTTTCGTGTCGGTTGAGTAATCCTTAATTTTTCTTTCTTTTCGTTTTATTTTTTTTTTTCTTTTGTCTTTTTTGATTCCACGAATATACAATGTATATGTTTTACTGAAAATTAAATATATGCTTAATGTGTGCGTTATGTATATGCACGTACACATATGTACGTACGCATGCAGTAATAGCAGTCGTTACATAATTAAGGACGATCTAATTAATTGTTTTCATCTATGTATCTATTAATTACACACTGGCAAATGGAAGCGTATAATTTAAACGACAACGTAATCCACTGACGTAGCTGTCAAAGATTACTCTCTATTAAAACGTTCTAACATTCGTAAATGAAAGATGGAATCGATCTTTGCTACGTTACGTTAGCATCCGTTTCATTCCCATAATTTCTTCATTTTATTACCGTCAGAATTAAAATTCTTTTATTATATCATTTATACGATTAGTATCGTTACAAGTACTTTTATCATTACAAGAACTTTATCATATATATATATATATATATAAAGTTCTCTCTTATTACCTTGTTACTTCATTCTTATTATTTAATTGACTTCATTTAATCATTCTATATTATTCGCACTTATTTAAATTGAAGAGCTTATAAAATAAAAGTTCATTTATTTCTCTCTCTCTCTCTCTCTCTCTCTCTTTCTCGGAATATGAACAAATAACACTTCCAATTATTATATTTCCTTCATAATATTTCCTCTATTTTATCGCACATAATATATATGTATTTATTTTCTGTCGGTCATTGGTAAGGGTTAAAATAAATAACTTACAAATTCTTTCTCTCCCCCCCCTCTCTCTCTCTTCACACACACACACACACACACACACACACACACACTTACCTCCATATCTTTCTCTTTCTCTCTCATTAGATACGAATTGAAAATAATTATCGCGAGTTAATATTCGGAAATAAATCGATGGACATTGGTCTTATCGCAAAGGCAGCGAATTCTCTATGGTGGAATTCTCTTTGGAATTTCGGGCCGGTTACAGTGTGAAAAATTGTAAGAACCTTTGAGAAGTTCGTAGGTAGGTAAAAGGTAAAGGTAAAAGGGGGCTAAGAACCCTACCGCCTGAGGGAACATACCATATGCGAGGCGCGCGATCGGTATCGTCAGTTTTACCTATCTCTTTCTTTCTTTCTATCACATACATACAAACATACATACATACAAACAATACATACATACATACATACATACATACATACCTCCATACCTCCATAAACACATACACACACGTAGCTGCACCCGTTGGTGCATACGTTCGCAAATACACGTATATCGATGCACAAGAACAAGAGTGTATGTATGTGCGAGTGCTTCCGGAAACCGAGGAGCCCATCCGGCGTGCAGGTAACGCGCATGGTAGTGGGGGAGGTAAGGAGGAAGAGGAGGAGGGGGGTGAAGAGGCGGTGCATTCCAAAACGCATCCTGTAGCATCGGCGAATCTTCCGCGCGCACGCGCGCGATTCACGCGTCTATACTTTTTATACGCGTGCGCGTGCGAACATATTCGTCCGTGAGCTTTGACACATCTTCCTCTATCTATATGCACATATACATATATACATACATACATACATACATACATACATACGTATACGCAAGCACGCGATCACGTACGCGCGAACGCACACACGTAGGACATCTATATACGAACGCGATAAAGCATCGTCTTCTTCCTTCGTTTCGAGATATTTGACTTATACTTTAATGAAATACATTTCCTCAAATTTATATGTTAATTGTTAAATAAATAAAGTATTGTTATATTGACATAGGTAATAATAATAAGAACAACGAAATTCCAACGAAGGGCGTGATTCTTTCCAATACGTTCTTTGACGTTTTTACTTTCGATTAGTTTAATATTTATCTTTTGATTATTCTATTAATTACTTTTGATTATTTAATAGTTATCTATTATTTGAATCTACTTTCAAATAAAAATTTTAACAATAATTATCTTTCTAATCTATGTAGATGAAATACACGCGTCGTTGTTACGAAAGAGGGAGTTAATTTCTTTTTTTTGGATAAAACTAGATTAGGGGAACCAGTTCTCCAATGACCCTGACCTTGACATATGTTGTCAAGGTCGGTCTTCTGAGTAACTATCGAAAGTTCTTAGCCGTCGTTCGTTGTTTGACGAAAAGTTATTAACAAAAATACTTTCACGAATTTTGTGTAATTCTCAGTAATCGTTTATGTTTTATAAGATGTATCGTTAGCTAATTCACTTTTTTATGTGTAGTAAATCGAACTCGTGGGCGGGGCATCCTTAGCCCGAAAAAATTAACTTTACCCAACCCATCTTCTAAATGTGAAATATGATTCGGGATAGTTCTTCGAAAATGTTACCATTTAATATCCGAGAAAATATATCACGTATATATGATCTTCGAAAAATTATTTTCAGAAATAGTCGAGTTCCGAGGAAAAATTTTTCTTCGGAACGTAACCCAGCCATAACCTCCGCCCATGCTTACGATTTATTACACATAAAAAAAAAAAATGAATCTGTTAATAAGATATTTTATAAAACGTGTGTATGTATTTATATTGTTTCTGAATATAACACAAAATTCGTGAACATTTTTTCGATAACTTTTTTTTTACCGAACAACGAACTACGACTATTAAGATCTTTCGATTGGTACTCAGGACAGTGACCTTGACAACATATGTTAAGGTCAAAAAGAACATCGTTGTTGGCTTCCCTAATTTTTTGTATTCACTTGTACTTTTAATCGTTCGATATTTTTCCATTTTCTCTTTTCCTTCGTGCCTTTCTTATTTTTCTCTCTTTTTCTTTTTATTTATTTTGGATTGATCTATAGCGTACGGGTTAAATAGGTATTTATGTCTCATTGTCAGTTAAATTATGTCTCTCTCTCTCTCTCTCTCTCTCTCTCTCTCTCTCTCTCTCTTTCTTCTTTGAGAGCACGCTCTCGGGAGAATAAAATTAGGATGAAACACGTGACGGGTAGACGAAGAGGAATTCCGTGTCTTCTTTTCATTCTTTCTTTTTTCTTTTTTTTCTTTTCTTTTTCCTTTTCGTTCATAACTTGGAAGGTCGGGCAAGGTCGGATATGATTACCTCCGTATATACCCAAGGAAGGGAACGTGGTCGATGCTTTTTACAGCCTATTGTGAGAAGAAGAAAAGATATTTTTTATTTGTGGACTGTCCAATCTATCGATTTTAGTTTCTTTATTAATTTTGGATCTTATCCTCCCTTCGATGAATTAGGAAGGACAGTGAGTGAGTGAGCGAGACAGACAGACAGACAGACAGACAGAGAGAGAGAGAGAGAGAGAGAGAAAGAAAGAAATTCTTTTTCTTTTTTTTTTTTTCAAAGGGCTGCTCTCTATTTCTTCTCTTTTTCTTTTTTTTTTTCTTCCAGATTTACAAAGCCGCAAACATTCGCCGATTGTATCGGAAACGAGCTCCCTCTTGGCTGGGAAGAGGCCTATGACAAACACGTGGGTGCTTACTACATCAATCATGTCAATCGTAAGTTTTAAACTCGATTTTCAAATAGTTTCAATTTCGTCAATCCGTCTGATTCGTCTGACATTCCTCTTTCTCCTTGATTAATTTCAGAAACAACTCAACTCGAGGATCCGCGGCAGGAATGGCGGGCAATTCAAGAGGCCATGCTACGAGAATACCTACAAACAGCGCAGGACGTTCTCGAGGTGAGTTTTTCAAATTCTTTGATTCCCTCTCTCCATTTTTCTTTCTTTCTTTCTTTCTTTTTTTTTTTGTTCTTTTAGAATTTTTCCTGTTCTTTTTGTTCGATCGATCGAAAAATTACTCTTCTCGACTTGTGTGAAAATATTTATTTTGAGAAGTGTATTGAGTTTTGGAAAAAAAGGAGAACAGGGAAGATAGAAAAGTGAGAGTAGAAAAAATGTGATAGAAAAGGAAAAAGAAAGAAAATGAAAAAATACGAAGCATCGTGCTCGTTCAGGATGTGCTGACAATGCGTTTATGGATTTGCCTCTTGATCTCGATGCCGATGAACCTTACGCAGCATGAATTTATTTAGAGGAAAGAGGGGTCGTGTGGACTTTTAAATGGGAGACGGTGGGAGCCGCGTAGACAGGAAGTCATTCCGTGAGAAATCATGTTACTTCCGGTCACTCGGTGCACCCTCGTATACTCTCATACAACACCGGTTGGGACGATTATCCCTAACCGAGATTAAATCGTTCTTGCTTATCCCCGTCACCCCATTACCGATGGGATCTTGCCGATGCGTTAATGTATTTTCAACGAAATTAAAACGAAACGAAATAGGACGCCCTTAGTCTTATTTAAACGAACCGTAATAACATCTTACGGAATCAATCAAAATTAATTTTATCGTATATTTTATAGGAACATTTATTTTCCCTCGTCTTTACGAATATTCCTATTGCACAATTTATTTATTTATAAATTGTTTCTTCTCTTCATTAATCTCTCGTTTTAGTTATTATGTTTCTATTTGATTATTATTTCTTTTTCTTTTTCTTTTCCTTTCCGATTTTTCTCGAATATTTTTTATTCGTCGTTCTCTACACAAAAAAAAAAAAAAAAAAAAAGAAAAAAAGAAAAAAAAGGAAGTTTATCGATCGATTTTATCGGATATCAAAACGTTGGATATGTAAATATTATTCCTATTTTCCTTTTTATACGAATTTGTTTTTTCTTTGGATTTTTTCATGAACGATCATATTGATTCATCGATATTGGATAGATCATGAAAAAACTGTCTCATTGCTTCCTTAAACAACGATTAGTTTTTTATATATTCCATCGGATAATACTCGTTTACATAATAATAGTAACAATAGTCGGCTCGACCGGATGATAGAAGTTCTCTACAATTAACAATGCTTCATTTCTATACCTGACGTCGTAATAATAGCGATTCTTTTGTAATAACATTTTGTTTAACATTAACAATTAAAATGATGCATTAGGTAAACAATTTTTTGTTCCAGTTAACGTATTCATTTTAATTATCATTCATATATATATATATATATATATATATATATATATATATATATATATATACACACACATACATATATACATAGTATCCTTGAAAATTAAATCTTCCATAGGTGAATATTCATAAAGCTTCGTTACATCATATAATCGCTGCTCCGAATGATATTCAGATCTAATGGATAATTGACTAATTGACTAACGTTGATGTAATAACTCTTATACGAAAGAGCGTAAATATCCGAGATCTTTGAGATTCCTATTTTATCACGATTAAAAACTGGATGAAAGATAGTCGAGATAGATTACTTCGAGAATTCCGATTACTCTCTTTCTTTCTTTCTTTCTAACTAAAAAAGAGAGAGAACAAGAAAAAGGAAGAAAAATAACTTTTCGGGAGATAGATACATAGATAGATAGATAGAGAAAGAGAGAGAGATAGAGAGAGAGAGAGAGAGAGAGAGAGAAGGTATGCCAATGTACGGTATATTTATTTCGGGCGAAATACTGCTCGCATGATGTCATCGTCGATTTTCGAGATCGACTTTGGCGCGCGCCTTTACATTTCGAGAGACGTTGCAAGTCGGAGGAGACGTTTCGTCGACAGCTGCGAGCGTTCTTCGTGAGGGCAAACTGCACCGTCAGGAGAAAAAAAATAGATAGATAGAAAGAGAAAGAGAGAGAGAGAGAGAGAGAGAGAGACGAGAAAAAGAAAAAAAAAAAAGACCAAAGATCTCGATTCGATCTTCGAGTAATGACTGGAAGAGGTAGTAGTAAGGGAGCGTGTAGGGTATCCCTGTCCTTCTTTCTACCATCGTAACGTCGATCGTTCGGTCTCACTTGCACTTATTGCATCCGCTCTCGGGTCTCTTCTGCGTGCACGCGTTCTCGCGAGCGCAACGCGCTCACTCCGCTCTTGCATTCCGATGCAAATGGCCCTTCCCTCCTCTCTACCCCTTCCCTTTCTACCTTTCGATCCTCCTTCAACTCTCTCTCTCTCTCTCTCTCTCTCTCTCTCTCTCTCTTTCTCTTTTTTTTCTCTGTCTCTCTGTCTTCGTCGTTCTTCAAGAGCTAGATAGATAACCCACGACTTAAAGCTAGTGGCACCTCATCCATGGAACCAATGTCATTCTACCGAGTCCACGTAATATACCCCATCTCTCTTCTTCTTCTTCTTCCTTTCTTTTTCTTTTTATTATTTTCCTCTTCCTCCTCTTCTTCTTCTTCTTCTTCTTCTGCTTCTTCTTCTGCTTCTTTTTTTTTCTTCGCTTTCATCTCCTTTTCTTTCTTTTTCCATTCTCTTTCTATACATTCTATGCCGCTATATTTCTATCAGGCGTTACGACGTTACGTCCGTTCGATCTTTCATTTTCGTTATCCGATTATCTTTTTGTTTCTTTTTCTTTTTTTTTATTTTTGCTTTGTATATCGATTCTATGCGCGTATGTATGTGTATACGTACATATTTCATTTATTGCATTTTCTACTCGTTACAATCGAACGTTCCGATCGATATCATAAAAGTGCACGACGATGCGGCTAGTTTAAAATAGGATCGTATATGTAAAGTTTTGCTTTGATTTTTTATATCATCATACAGATTGATCAATATTTCCGACGTACAGTTGGTATTTCGTTCAGTGAATCATTTTTGTATAGTTTGCATAGTCGTCGTCGTCGTCGTTGTTGTTGTCGTGTCGTTAAAATTTATCTAAAAAGGAGTATTTTCATGGACAGAATATTTGCAAATAAAAATGTAATTAGACGGATGATTCTCCGTTATGAGGAATGAATATTGAGTTCTAATGATATAATATAGAATATAATTTCTTTTTCGTTCCAAACGATCGAACGTCTTTAGTAATTCAATCTCTCTTTTCTCTCTCTCTCTCTCTCTCTCTCTCTCTCTCTCTCTCTCTCTCTCTTCGTCTTATCGCGTAGGATTTACGGTGCACTCCGTACGGAATGCGCATGGTTCGTGAACTTGCCGCTTCTTCGAGGGGAGAACGAAAATCTTTCGTGATCTCTTAACCCTTAACGGTTCATTGTCGCGCTGACGCTCGACGTGAAATTTTATTGTTTCGGTCACAATGTCGAGGGTCGACCAACGTGACTCGACTAGTGATTTATCGCTACCAACTTACTCGAATGATAAACGAGGAATTCTCGATCGGCCGATGTTTCCTCGATGTTTCATTTCTTTCTCTTTCTTTCTTTCTTTCTTTCTTTCGTTCTTTATATCATTATCTTTATTTCATTTTATTTCGTTTTATTTGATTTGATTTCATTTGTTCTCCAATTATTTCTCTATTTATTTCAAAGTACATAAATGCATGCACGCTTCTACGAAAAACGTCATCGAAGTTTTGTCTATTGGGATCTAATTTAGATCTTTTCGTTGTATTGTCGCGATTGTCGGCATTGCAGTCGTTTCCTCGCATCAAACGCATTTCATCTTGCGACACGTGAGAATAAGCTGACGTAATCCCGATTCCAAGGAATTTCGAAAGTTTAGAATTGGTTTTGCGAAGACGTCATAATGACCTTGGCAGTTGCGTTCTTTCATTTCAAGTTACGAGTTCAGAGAACGAATTTCTTTATTTAAACGTATCGTTATTTCGGAGGGATACATAGATGTAATATAATAACTAACATCGTTCTGACTGAAAAGTAAATAATGAAATTTTTCTCTCTGCATTTCTCCGGGAATGAGGCAAACGAAACGAGATTAAATATTCAATCCGCGAAGACATTAAAAAGTACTATACAGACATCGTACCGATAATTAAATCAATTTAATTAAAGCTTCGACTAATTGTAATTCTATCCTCGAATACTACCACTACATACATACTCGTATTGGAAGTTTATTCGAAACGGAAAGAAAGAACGGGGTCCGAAGAGGGGAATGATCGTTCCATCTGTTGTTCATAACAAGATTCGTCAAGGTACGCGCAATTAATCGGAAACGGAATTTTGTCGAAAGAATTCGAGACATCGAGGAATTTGGCGGTTTAGTCGAAAAAACACACCGACCGTTGAAGCTGAGAATTTGGGAAAAGTCGCGAGTCGGTAGGGACAAAGTCTTCGTTCGGACTGTAAGAGAAAGAGAGAAAGAGATAAAGATAGAAGAGAGAGAGAGAGAGAGAGAGAGAGAGAGAGAGAGAGAGAGAGAGACAAGCCCCAAGTCGAAAATGTTTGCAAGCCAAGAATTCTTTGGATTTCGTGCCATGCGGCTAGAGAATGTCTGGCTTGGATCCGACGAAAGTATTTCGGAAGAGTCGTTCGTTGCTTCCTTCTAGTCTCGCACGCACCCCTCCTCGTTCAACGACGGACCCTCGAGATGCGAGAGGAATCTTAATTGTCATTTATTTTTGCCCACCTCCGCCTATACATACATATACAGGGTGTTTCACCTAACTCGAGCACTTGAAATATCTTCTCTTTCGATGACATACAGAAGAAAATTTTGAAGTAAAAAGAAGGGATAAGAAAGAAAAATATTTGGAAAAGAAATTTCAGGATCTAAACGATTTTATGGAAAGATCTAAGAGAAAAAAAGAAGACAAAATGATTATTTCATCTAGAGAAACCATCCATATTATTATCAAATATGTTTTCAATAATATATTTCTCTCTTATCGCTATGTTGTACTTTATAAAAAAGACGGATTTAATCTGCGAATTTTGATATGTTTTTCGATACATTTATTGAACGATTTTTTTCTATTTTCAATTATTTTTGGAACTGTGTGATTGGTTTACATAGGAGGGTTCTTTGTCTTATTTAAAATGTATCGATGTTTAATTGGAATTATATAGAACACCTTCTAAAAGAAATATCTGATCACGAAACGATTATAAATCGTAGATCAAATCTTATCCAAAATTATTTACGAAATTAATATCGTCCGAGATCATCTAAAATCCATGACGTTTAATTCGTTTTTTATAAGTTATTGTCGTGACAAAAAATATATCGATCTATTTGAAATTCTTTAGTTAGATGAAACACCATGTATATTTTTATATACGTATATCTATATTACATGTCTACACAAGCTTTTGGATTCTCAAAGCGCGAATAAATTCAAAACCGATTACAACGACAGGAAAGGAGTCTACGAGTTTTCAAGGAGAACGAGACCATCCGAATAATTTTTTGTTCTTCTTTCTATTTTTCATTTCGATCCTTTCCATTCGTTATTTATAATAAATCGATGTAAATCGATGTCATATCGTCAATTTGCAAACAAATTCTACGTTATCCTTGATGCAATATAAAACGTTAATGCAATGAATAATCCAAAATGACGAGGAATAAATTTGCAATACCAAGTTTTTTGCTCGTTAACTCTACAAAAAGAATTTTTTTTTTTTTTTTTTGATTGAAAAGAATGTGTGCCCGTTATCATTTCTTTCTCTTCATTTTCCTTTTTCTTTTTTTTGAGACATATTTCATTCAAAACGTTTCTACAATCTTTTTTGTAAAATTTGAAAAAAAAAAAGAACAGAGAAGAGTATATCCGTAAAGTAAAAAAAAAAAAAAAAAAAAAAAATAGGACAACAGATCTATTTTTTTTATCTACAAAAATTTGTTAAAAATAATACATAAATAATCGATTTGTAATAATCGATGAATTATATAACTAATCGCTATTAATTTTTAATCGATATTTTTGTTAAAAGTAAGCCACGTTCGAAGACTATCGTTCAATTCTATTTAACATTTTCAACAAAGTACTACAAAAAAAGAAAGAAAAAAAAAAAAAAAAAAAAAAGGAAGAAAGAAAGAAAGAGCAGATTTTCTAGATATTTCTTATAGCTCATACAATATTCCTCGTAACTGACCAGTTACAACAAAGTTCTCGTTCTCGAAGTTACGACGAAACTGTGTGAAACGAAGGGAGAGAAACTTTGTGAATGTCTCTGTCTAGAAATAGGAACCGGCTCGTGCTGCTGCTGTTAATTTAAATCTCACCGGCAGGTGTAACGTCTAGTCGGTCGTAGAGTGCGACGGGACGCGTGGTTTCTGGCAAAGCTTCTGCGAATGTAGCCGTGCATGCTCGAGGAAAGTGCATTAGATACCGAAATGTATCTCTGACATTACCCACGCTGAAAATAGCGCTTACGGTACGTCCGTGCGAGCTCCTTTGCCGACAGGAGGAGAGAGAGAGAGAGAGAGAGAGAGAGAGAGAGAGAGAGAGAGAGAGAGAGAGAGAAGGTATCATAACGGTTCGAGACTCGAGTCGAAGTCATTGACATCGTCATCGACGAGCATCGGCCAAATTTTGTTTACACCGACTCCTTCGATGACGTGGGTGGGTAGTTGACTGACGACATCCCGCAGCGAGACATCATCCTTCGTTACCATTTTACATGATGATTCGACGACCGTTCGACGATCGTATTGTTTATTTTTTTCACAAAAAGAAGAAGCGAAAGAAAAAGAGAAAAAAATAAAAACGAAAAATATTTGGAGTCGCGTAACATCATAATCTCGTGGGAAGATAAAGCGATATAGAATATATTAGGATTCAAATATCCCACGGGTTACGTTACATTCTTCTGATCGCGAGGTTTAACAAAGTCTCGTTACAACCCTATCGGGAATATATTTTCGCGAAGATATCAAAGGCACAGTGCGTGTTTCGAGAGATAAAGTTTCGGAAGGAAGGAAAGAAGGAATAGTTGTGTGTACGTAGTCGCGACATAGAAAGAAAGAAAGAAAGAAAGGAAGAAAAAAAGAGAAAGAAAGAAAGAAAGAAAGAAAGAAAGAAAGAAAGAAAGAAAGAAAGAAGATATCTCTAGGTAAAATCGAAGCGTGCGGCGTAGGCCGACTTTAGGACGGTGACTCCTTCGACGGAGCCGAAGGAAAGAGCGAATGAAAGGGCGAAGGAAGGAGAGAAGCAAGAGCAGCAGCGTGCGGCTGCTTGCCACGGGAGATTGGAATGTCTCCCGTCCGCTTGAATCCCCCTTTGCGTCACCCCACGGCCCTCCCGGCCCCTCTCACGAAGCTTCTACGGGCTCCGGTGGAGAAGGCTGTGGAGAAAAGAGAGAAAAGAGGGCGGTGCGTGGCCCGTGGTGGTAAAGTATCCCTGTCTCTCCTTTCCGTGTGTGAATAATACGTGCATAAATACGTATATGTGTGTGTATACTCGCGTACCGGTGTGTGCGTTCGTGTGTGTCTTATAAGAAACTCGTGAACGCGAGAAAGAGATGGAGTTAGAAGAGACCCACGCGTTTCTTTCTCTCAATGCATCTCGAAGAAAGGATGCGGGTTTTCCGTCCTTCCCCGTCCTTCCTTTCCCCCTCCCCTCCTCTTCCTCTCACTCCCCTCACAGCACTCCCGGTTGCACTCTTCTCGCGCCATGCGACCCTTTTCCCGTAGTGACTACCGGTGTTACGCTCGTAGGGCCCCCAGGCAGTCCACGAAACGACTCACGAAGAGCCACGAGGACTCCCGAGGGCACACGAGTGCTTGGGCCTCTCTCTCACCCCTCCCCTCCCCCCACCTCCCCCCACTATCGACTACCACTACCAATCTAACAAACACCACTACACCGTCGCTACCATCATCACCAACACCATCACTGGCAAACATCTCGACTGTGCTGACTTCTTCTTCTTCTTCTTCTTCTTCTTCTTCTTCTTCTTCTTCTTCTTCTTCTTCTTCTTCTTTCTCCACACGAATCGCGAATCTGCCCTCGAGGAATCCAAATTCGAAGCATCTTTTTTCCGAATACCTTCCTGGCTCGACCTTTCACCGATTATTTTTCTTCTCTCTTTTTTTTTCATGCTGAGAGAGAAGAGAGAGAGAGAGAGAGAGAGAGAGAGAGAGAAGATTACGGCACATCGAATTCCCACGTGGACTTGGAAAGGATTCACCTCGGAAATAGCAAGGTTCTCTCTTTCTCTCTCTCTTTTGAATGGGCGTATCTCACGACTAAGGTAGTGCCGAGGGATTGGAGAGGAGTAAGAGAAAGAAAGAGAGAAAGAGAGAAAGAGAGAGAGAGAGAGAGAGAAAGGTTATTGACGGTGGCGCTGTTGCACTCCGTTTGCCGGCGTGGTTTTTCACATTCCTACGGCTCTCTTCCAGGAGCAAACAATGTTAACGACTATGGGAAGGGTTCAGGATTCCATCTCTACCCAGCGATACATAAATAGGCCGTCTCTCTTTCTCTTTCTCCTTCTCTCTTCTCTCTCTCTCTCTCTCTCTCTCTCGCTCCTTCTCACCGATTTGTTCAGATAAACGTGTATTACGAGAGGATTATAAAAATATATTTTTTTTTATTCTCTCTCTCTCTTCTTTTTTTTCGTCCTTTTACAAAAGATAATTTTTTAAGAAGTAAAAACAATCTCTCACTTTCTACCATCCTTCTATTTCACCCTCTCTTATTTTTCTTTTCCTTTCTTCATTTTGTCCTTTTTCTCGTTTTCTTTTAATTCTGCCTGTTAATATGCCATTACGTTTTCGCTTATGCCAACGGCGTAAACATATATCCCTGATCTCTCTCTTCCCACGATAATGACTTTGACCTCGTCGATTGTCGAATCTCGTGGACTTTCTTTTCTACCTTTCGATATGAACGTATTGAGAAAGTTCAACGAGAACGTTTATGCCTTTCCTCGTGTAAATGTTCTATAAAAATATTCTATATACCGTAAATATATATATATATTCGTCAAAATATTTATGATAATTATGATTAATATTATAATAGGACATCATTGATTCGATTAAATGAAATATTCTATAGATTTCTAATACGTATTATTAAGCGATCGTTCGTCACTATGATTTTATTCCTTTTTTTTATGCATGTATCAATTTTTATTTTAGTTATGTTTTCTCAATATAAATAATTTCCTTTTCTTATCGTTCGTTCGTTCGTTCGTTCGTTCGTTCGTTCGTTCGTTCGTTCGTTCGTTCGTTCGTTCGTTCGTTCGTTGATTCATTCATTTATTCATTCATTATTCAATATTTTTTAAGTGACAGAATTTAACGTAGAACAAAACATGGAGAAGACGATTAGGAGAAAAGAGTTGGCAACTCTTGGAAGTAACTTATCGTGGAATCTCGTAGCGAATGAATTCGCTCTTACGACGGAATTAACCTTTTAACTGTCGGCGAAAGCAATTGTAACGGGTGCATTAAATGCGCCGTCCACCGTAAGTGGTGCGTGAAGCAACAGGCGACAATTTATCGTCACGGCCGCCGTACATTCGACCTCTCTCTTTCTCTCTTTCTCTTTTTCTCTATCTCTCTGTCTTTCTTTCTCTTTCTCTTTTTCTCTTTCAAGTTATTGTCTTCTTCAAGTGAAACGATTTCTGGATTAACGACCGTTTAATATTTAGACTTGTCATTAGCAATACGACTCCCACGTTTAGTTGGTAGAGTTTACAGAATTTAATCTTAACTGATTGACAAAATGTTTTTTCAAGAATTTGTCAATCTTCGTTAAGAAAACATTTTTTTTTCGAAAGGAAGATTCGTGGGTGGAGAGGGGAGTGAATAAAAACTGTCAAGTTATTTCGAATTCGATTGGAATATTTTTTCTTTGTTGGTGCTATCTAGTTAAATAATGCGAGATGCAATCGAAATGGTCTTGGTAAAAAAAAAAGAAAAGAAAAAAGAAAAGAAAAAAAAAAAAACAAGCGAAGAAATTTAGAAAATTTGCATTTAAAAGTTGCCTCAAACTGTACGATGCACAGATGAGAAGTAGAAATAGATATGGTTGTAACTAAATTACCGCGGTATATATACAAATAAAAAAAATTGTAATAAAACAATAAAATAGAATAGATAAAACGTGCTATAAAAAAAAAAAAAAAAAAAGGAAAAGAGAAAAAAACATAATAAAAAGAAATCTTAATAGACAAACGAAACGTAACAAGATAAAATCTTTCTTTCTGTCATTCTATTTCTTCGTAATAGTGTTTCATGCGTACGTGTTTGGTAGAGAAGAAACTGGCCGAGTCGGATTGAGTCACGATCGGATCGTGTACGATCCGTAGAAATCCTCTCCTCCCTCCATCATGGCTTATCGCCGGAGGAATGCAACGAGCATGATTATCAAAGCGTTATCGTACGACTACGCCCATCATCCAAACGACGCGCTCTGGAATTCGAGGCTGGCTACTGTGTTTATTCGACATATATATAGGGTGTTCTCTAACTACCCATTAAAATATTCGACTGGATGATTTCTCGTTTTATTTGGGGTGGGGGGAGAGGGTTGAAAAAGAGATAAAAGAGAAAAACGAACGAAAATGCCGAAAGGAAAAGCACGAGAAACGTTTTAGAACAGAGAACGTCTTCTTTCTAAATCTTACGTCAGAATTAATTTATGAGATTTATTTTTATTATTCCTATTATTAAAAATCATAAAAATGTACATAGAAAATAAATCGACGTTGGTTACGAGAAGAAACAAATTTAAAAGTGAAATCATTGTTTAGTTTCAATGTCGGACTTGCACATTCGACGCAAAATCATTATGTATTCTCTCGTTATTTCGATCGATCGAAATTTAAAAGGCTCGTATCAAATCCGCCGTTGCCCCACCCCCTCCCCCATCCATCTTCGAAGCGCATCGTAAATTCGTACATCTCCACTATTCATCGCGTGCATTGAATAACAATCGTTCCAATGTTCGTTTCTCTTAGTGTAAGTTTTGATTTCGATGAGAAAGGCCTCGTGTTTTCTTCGTTCTTCACTCGCGATAAGACTTCCCGAGAAATCTCGATATAGGCTCGGACACGTCGGTCATCTCGAAGGAATCTCCCCAGAGCTCGGTTTCCGATTTCATCTTCCGACGATAGAACGAGATCGGTACTCACGACAAAAGGGAGACGAGCGACGAATTCGAAAGAAGCTTAAGACGAGTTCTCAGACTTGAAATCTTGACCTCCATCGTCTCTTCTTTGTAATAATAACACGTTATCGTTAAAACATTTTTCTAATAACTCTTAAGAATTTATAAGAATATTAAATTTCTATAACGCTTTTTTATTTCATTATAATATTTACTTAGACTTATGAAAAATATTTTTTATTTAAATTTAAAAAAACAAAATATATATATATATACAAGAATACGCGTACGTAAATTCAATATCAATAGTAATATTAAACATATGTAATTAATTTGTTTCTATATCAATAATATATATATATATATATATATATTTTTGTTACATCAGGGATTCGTAATTCGTATATCAATATAATAATTATATCGATATACTTTTGTCTATATGAAATTATAAGCGTGTACTCCTACATATATTATACATATATCGTTCATATATGATACGTATAATATACGTTCTAAAGACCCTCTTATTACATATCCATAATATATTTTGATTTTATAGAAAAAATTTAGGATACAATTTTTATAGTATCGTTCTTATATATCGTATTGGTCTATCATATCATTCATAACTATACATCAACGTCGATATACGTGTCAACGAATCGACTCATTGATCGAGAATATTTATCGTTGATACCGGTAATCGTCGACTTCTTCTTTCGTAATGCATCACACGATCGATAATGTACGGACCACGTGTTTGCGAGATTATACTTCGTTAGAAAATCATGATAACGACGAAAGATCGTGAATCGTGACCTTGTCGCTTACACAAGGACACCGACTTTCTTTTTCTTCGTTGGCACAGATCGATCTACCGTGAAAGAAGTTTAATCGAATGCGTTTCTTTGTACGTCAATATCAATCCGCGTCGTTCGATTTCTTTATAGAAGCAAGAATGCATAACTCTTTAATCCTCGACGTTTTATCGCTTATAAAGCTTACATGAGTTCAAGCACGTACGACATATTTATAAGATCATCGTTATACCAAAACTAAATAACTAATATTTTTCTTTTCTTCGCGATAGAGAGCATCTGACAGCTTAGGCTATAAATATCTTACATACATACTTTATTACGCGATCCGTTTAAAAAAAGGAAAAAAGAAAAAGAAAAGAAAAGAAAAGAAAAGAAAAGAACTCCACTTGGCGAGCGTTTGTTTGTAACGATACGTCAATCGATACGTCGACCTTTCGTTTCGCGTTAGATAGCGAAGTACTCGAGCAACTCTTAAATCCGAACAAATTCAAAGTTCACGATATTATCGATATTATTACGTGTTATTACTTTCTTTCCCTTTCATCTTTCCCTCTATCTCTCTCTTTCTTTCTCTCTTTTATCCCTTTCATATAATCTATACTAAAACTCGTAAATTAATTTCAATCACCATTTTCATTTTTCGATCATAAAACTAGATCGTTTAGATCCTAATTATATCCATTCGAGGATAATTTGTTTTTCGTATTGAGATTAAAATTCGTTACATCGTCATTCGATTCTTTTTTTTTTTTTCGTTTTCATTTTATCCTTTTCATAAGAAGAAAATTCATTGGAAAATTCATCGCTGGAGCGAGAAGTAAAGACTTGGGAAGATGACGCGCATCGTACGCAGAAATTCCGAATATTCTTCGTTCGTCGAGGGGTAAAGAGTTATCGGTAGGTAGGCCGCGATGATAGCATCGCATTCCATTCATATCAGCATCGGTCGCTCGGCCGCTGCAGGCTGCCCCGCCCCGTCTTCCCCCTCTCCATAACCTCTCTCTTTCCCTACTTCCTATCCTCTTCTTTTTCTCCTCCTTCTCTTTCTTTCTCTGTCTTTTCCTTTTTCCCTCTCTCTATCTCTTTCTCTTTCTTTCTTTCTTTCTTTCTTTCTTTCTTAGTTTCTTCGCGCCCGCGCAAGTACAGTTGTAGGGGCTCTTTTACGCGACCGATCGCCATCATGGCCTTGCACAGCGCATTCCTTTTCCAAAATATATTAAAAGGAATCTTAGAACTAAAGAAAATCGTTCGCAATTCAAACTGATCTTGAAATATAACTTCGAAAAAGAAAAAAAAAAAAAAAAAAAAGTAATTAAATGGTAACGAGGATAACAAGGAGACGGGGTTAATAAAAGGGCTAAATAAATAAATAAGAGTAAATGAAAAGGAGGTAAATGAATGAATGAAAGATTAATGAAATAAAATAACGCAGGAAAAAAGATCGAATGGATTTAGTTTTTACGATCGTTCAACGTGAAGTTAAGTTTCGTGTATCGATTATGTTTGTATTTATGTCTGTGTAGGGACTTTTTATTACTTATAATTCGTCTTTACTGAATAGCGATCAGTATGGATAAGCTTAAAATTTCTATGGGATTATCTGTTGATATATATATATATATATATATATATATATATATATATATATATATTGATAGTACATATCGATTGGCCGAAGATTAACGCCTTCTTTTAGATTTGTATCTTTATCGTCGATTCTACGTTATTAAACTCTTAACAGGGCAAGATTTTTTATCTTTCTTACGGAGATGTATGGAATTTATTTGGATTGATAATAAAATTGTTAAGACGGAGACAGAAAATTTTGAATAAATTAATGAATCGTAAAATGAAGAATTTTTTTAATAAGAGTAAGAAACAAATAATTTATTTATTCATTTATCAAGACACAAGTGAAATTCTCTTAACGAGTTAACTCGTTCCTTTCGATTAATATGTTGAAGTATAGTTTTACAAGGTCAGTGGGTTTTATTTATCATAAAGGAAACATACGAATGAACTTAATTCGTTCTTCGGCTATTTTTAAGCTACACACTTGCTTCGAGATTTTTTTTTTACTCGATCAGTCGTCGAAATTCGTTGTACTAAACTCTTAAAAAACAAATTCTCGTTCGGACGATTCGCATTATAATACATTATTCTTTTTTCTCTATCCGTTCGCATAATACAGATTAATTAATCATTAGTTTATCCAGCTTAATGAAAGTTTGCTGTTATAAATTATTATTCATAGAAAATATTGAAAGTTTAGTAACGTGTAATGTCCTCTTATTGTTTCTTGCTTTAAAATGAGTTTGACACGCTTGACCAAGTTCGCTTTTGTATATACATATAAATACATGCATGTATATGTATCTATGAATAAAAAAAAAAAAAAATAAGTTTACACGAGCGTTCTTCGGGAGTAACCAAGTACTTGAAACTTTCCCTAGAAGGAATTTATTAAATCTCCTTTTATCTCAGCGATAAGTTAAAACCGCCGACGTAGACGTATGGTACAACTACAAGTATCTCGTATCGTCGTGACGCAAATAATCTCTTTCTCTCTCTCTCTCTCTCTCTCTCTCTCTCTCTCTCTCTCTCCGTCTTTTGATTCTTATCTTTTTCGTAGACGCTACATACCATAAATACGTGTTATTTGACCGCACGGATCAAATCGTGATTATAATAACGGAAGTTCGCAGTACTTTTTCATCGCTTGTGATACGTCGGAATTTGTGAGAGAAAACGATTACTGCGTGCCTTCGATACCTCGCAGATTGTTGAGATCAAGTATTAGAGATCGAGTCTATTTTTCTTTTTTGCTCATAATTCGCAGGATTTCCTATACGAAGCAATTGCTCTCATGTTAATCTAATGCAATTTCGATAAAATCATCGAGTCTAATCGAGATTGTTCTGTTTTTCTGTCCTTTTTTTTTTTTTCTTTTTTTTCTCTTTTTTTTTTTTTTCATTTCGTCCGCGTTACGACGAACAAAAATAACATTGAATTTATCGAGTGCCTTCTATAATAATCTTCGGTGGATTAACTACTATTTAAACGTAGTCTTATTTGGATTTATATAGATATGATATTTTCGATCATAACGATCTCTTAACAGGTGGCTTTAGACTTGATCCCAATCGAAAAAATACAAACGTATGCTTAGATTCCTCGTGGAATCGAATGATAATTAGAATTAGCGTGATTTCGCATGGAAGGAGCCGGGGAATGCGTGGTGCGAGAAGCGATGATATCTTTTCTGAGCGATGATTCGAGATATGCGTTATCTCGATCCAAAACATGTGCGAAAATACGTCGTTCCGGTCTGGGAGCTCCATTTCGTATTCCTCTTCGTAAATAAACGGACTTTTTTCTCTTTTGTTCCTTCAAAAAAACAAAAAAAAAAGAAAAAAAAGAAGGAAAAGAAAAAAAGAGAACAACAAAAGATAAGGAAAAAAAAAAAATAACAAAAGGAGTAACGAACGTTTCGAGCCGTAGAATGTTTGTCATTATATATGCGCGTGTCCGTATGTGTGCCAGTAAAAACCTCTCCCAAAGGAAAAGAACAAGAACAAGAAAAAAGAAAAGAAAAAGAAAAAAAAAAAAATAAATAAAAACCGAAAGAAAGAGAAAGAAAGAGAGCATTATACGAATACAACTTTCATTCATACGATATACGATTTTTTATACGATTCATCGAATACGATTTTTCACAAGTCTTTTTTTTAATACGATAAAGCAACAAAAAGGATGATCCGCGATAGTTCCGATTTTGATTCCGATCGGTACACCACCGCTTAGTGAATTTTCGCCAAGGCTCGATTCTCAGGGCCGACAGCTGCGGCAAAGAACACACGGGGACGGACGATCGGCCGAGGACGCGTTTGGGTCCGACGTTAGTAGTCTTGGGCCCCGAAGACAGGTGGCCGGCTGCGCGAGCCTCCGAGAAACGTGTACGTTCCTCGAACGCGCGGGGCCGCCGCATGCTTAGCTTCCTTCTGAAATTGAATGCGCGCCTGAAATACATCTTCGCAGCGGCGTTTATGATAATTGCACGCGCCGTGTGGCGCCAGTGCCTTCTGCTCGGCTGCTCGCTTGCCCCACTCTCTTTCCCCTTTCTCGTTTCTACCCCTCCTCTTTCTCGTTCTTCTCCTCCTCCTCCTCCTCCTCCTCCTCCTCCTACACCCTCGTCTCAACCCCTCTTCCCTTCTCTCGCACCATCACATCTCCCACCCTACACCTCCACCCCCCACTCCCACCCCTTTTTCTTTTCTTCTTCCTTAGAGAGCTCTGCCGTCTCCCTTTCTCTCTCTTACATTTTTTTATCCTACGACCTATACTTCTCTCCACTTCTTGCATTCTTTTATCCTTGGTATTCGTTTCTATTCTTTCGAGCTTCGCAAAATTGATACTCGCTTGATACAATGTCCTCGTCCTCCCCTCCTCGCCCTCGCCCTCGCCCTCGCTCTCCCCATTCCGCGTTATCGCGTGACCTTTTTCCTCAATCGCTTTTTTAAAACATCTCACGAAATAAGCTCGGAATTATTTTGTTTGTTGCCGTTGCGGTTAAAACGACCGGGTTTTGCCTGAAATTAAATTTCTTTTTTCTTCCTTTTTTTTTTTTTTTTTTAAGTCGCGTTTACGTTAATTCTACACAAAATTTACGTTCGTTCGATTTGTGTCTTCCTTTCTTTTTGTCGTTGTTGTTATCGCCGTTGTTTTCTTTTTCTGTTTTTCCTTTCCTTTCTTTCTTTCTTTCTTTCTTTTTTCTTTTTTTTTTGTTCTTTTTCTTTTTTCGTATATGGAGAACAAGCGAGAAGGAATTTGTAAAAGAGTGCAAGGCTTCTTAGTGCAAGAGGCCGCGTGTACACTGGCGGCCTTGCATTAGCCACGGATTCCCGTTCCTCTCGCTTCTACTCTTTCTCTCCTCCTCCTCCTCCTCCTCCTCCTCCTCCTCTCTCTCTTTCTCTCTCTTTCATTTTCTCTCGACAGCCACGTGCGCCTCGAGAAGCTTCTTTTATATCCTTGCTCTTTGTTCGGCAGCAGCTGTCCGCCCCAAGAAATTCCTTTCTCGACCGTCAGCAGCCCGATTCCTCCTGATTCCTCGTGCGTCCTCTTCGCACTACGTGAATCCGAAGTAGACATCACCGGTCCCCTTTTGCTTCTCTCTCTCTCTCTTTCTCTCCTCTTCTCTACCTCTCTCTTTTCCTTTAGAAACACGCCATATCTCTCCTGAGTCACGAAGTCCCATCGGATTTATATCTCAGTCTTATCCGAGGAGCCAATGTCCGATGTAAAAAGTAACCGATGGAAAAGATGCTTTCCTCCACCCTCATCTCCTCTCCTATAGATCTGTTATTATGTATCGGCTATGATCGAATAAATATAAATAAACTTTTATGGAAAGGAAAAGAATGTTTCTTCGAACGGATGTCCGATACATAAGACGAATTTCGAGACTATACGTAAGATTACTCTCTCTATCTCTCTCTCATATGGTGTATATTTATGGTATGTGGTGTAGGTATATGTGTGCATGGTTCAAGCATCAGTCTCTCCTCCTCGAACAGAAACGAATGACGAAATCGAGATTTAGTTTCACAAAAATTCTTTAGATGCCAAAAGAAGTTCCCTTCCAAGTATGGCATCATTATTTACGTTTTCTCATTGGACGGCTGGCTTACGTATATACTTACATACATATACTCTTACATATACCTATGTACATATTTCGATGGATTCCTTTTTATTATCTACCATCGATGGTGGTTAACAACGTGGAAGAGAAAAACGACGAGGAAGAGTAAAATTTGCACAGCCGCCTTATCGCCCGACTATTTCTGGTTGGACGTTTTTATTTCGATACGTTGAGACGATATCGCGACAATATGATGCTTGTCTCTTTTTTTGTCGAACGTATGCGTATGTACATATGTGTTATATACAAGGTGTCCTCGTTTGACTCGAGTAACTTTAATATTTTCGTTCTTTTAGATTTTACGAGAAAATGTCGAAAACTTCTTTCAGCTAAGACAAAATCGAATACGTTATTACTATTAAAGTGTATAGTTTATTTTTTAGTACGGTATAGTAGATACGAAATATCGGTTGATATCTTGAATCATTGAAAAAAATCATTGACGAAAAATGCCAAACGACGCGATCGCCGCCTTCATTTTAATGCACGCTTGCAAATAATAATAAATAAAGACAAAATTGATTATGTGTACGATTTTTGCTTAATCTATAAAAGAAGCTGACGTTCGGCAGAGTGAATTTCAATAAGGCTGACACGACGCGATTCGATAAAATCCAAATGTTTATTCGCCAATGACGCAACGCGATTCGATGTTCTAATACTTTTCGACATGAAATGCGAACAATGCGATCGCACTGCATTCTTCTCAAACTACTAAATCAAAATTAAAAAGTTCGATATTCTCTGACTCGTCTGTTCACGCTTACGAGTCACTGAATTTTTGTTGTTTCGTGAAGCTATCGAAAAGTTTATGATAAAACAAACATCGTTGAAAAACATGAAAGAATTAATACTGTTCGTGCTAATAATATTCCATAAGGAGTATGGTATCATTCCTTTATCATTTCCAATACATTTCATCGACAATATCATGCAATCAAAATTTTGAGAATTAACGTCGTTCGAAAAAAAATATCGATAATCTTGAAATTTCGAAAAAGGTGATCTTGAAAAAAATCTCTCTTTGATCGAAAGGTTATCCTCAATTTCTTTCTACAACATTTATTTCTACCATCAAAAGCAAAGCAATGAGAATATTTAATCATTTGCGTTGATAATTTCTTACCAGGCGTCCCGTCTTACAAACACGAAATAAAATTCACGACTAACTAATATTTCAAATTATTTTTATAAGAATGCTTACGAACGCAATATTCGTAATGAATTTGAGTAAGTGTAAGTATGATTAACGTATTAAAAAAAAGAGCTGTTAAAATGTATAGATTATTTTATTGATATCAATTTTTTTAACTATATATATATATATATACATATAGATATTTTTTAAATATATTTATTTTATATACCGATTTAATCTTTTAACTGTCCTATTACCGTGCTCATTTGTCCGATATTTCCGGATTACGTCCGAAACATTATTAATGATGCATGATTATCGAACGATGTAGTAAGGACGTCAACGGTCGACATGTATAACGCGTCATTCCGTCGCATAAAGATTTTCAAGTTAAATGAGACACTCTATATATGTACATACATACATATAATATATATATATATATATACATATATATATATGTATGTATATACTTCGTATATACGTACGTTTAATCGCAAGATAGTCGCGCGATACTTCTATCGCATTTGATAATAATATTGTATGAAATTGTATCGTCCTTATACAATGCAATCGAAGTAGGTATTATTTTTAAAGTCATTCAACTACTTATTTGATCCGTTATCTGTCTTCAATATCGATCGTTTCTATTTTATCGTTAATAATATTGACATTTTTCTTGACGACTTTATTTTTCTCTTTTTTCTCTCTTTCTTTTTTTCTTTTTTTTTTTTTTTTTTTTTGTTATAATTTTGTAAATAAATTTCAATGCCTCTTCGACCGTGTTTATTTCTGTATCTTCCCAGCATTTTTTGTCGATTACACGATGGCATAATATTGTGTATTGTTAATCGTTTTAAATATTCTATCGATAAGATTATAAGAGTCCGATGATCACTATAGAGCTACTCTTTGCTTTCTCGTCATCGTCTTGAGGTAATCGTGTTGTTCGGGGTTCCTATATCTCTCTTTCTATCTCTTTCTCTCTCTCGAGTCAAGAGGCACGAGACCCATTTCATACGGAATTCGGTAGCCACAGGGCGATCACGTGAGCACCCGGTAGCATCCAGCCTCCTAAACCTAATCATTTTAATCTCGGAGCTGGTTCCTCCGTCGACGGTAGCCTTCATCGAACGAACCCCTCGGATCGGTTTGAGTCCAACCTTCCACAAAAGTCACGTCCAAGAGGAAACCTTAGAACCTTAGAAGGTCGCAGTTATTTTTCTCGAGCATCCGCTCGATTTTCGTTCTTCGTGTAATCGGATAGGTATGCGTAATCAAGCCCCACCGTTTCTTGAAGCTAGCCCGATCTTCCGTTATCCTCGATAGTAACGATTCTAATAACCGAAGACCCTTCGAACGCACGATTCGATCGAATTCCAATAATTGCTCGAAATCGTATCGATCACGTATCTATACAGATCGACGTATCTAAACGTTCAACTGCACGTTCGAAGAAAAGAGAATAAACAACTTATTATTAATTACTATCATCGAATTCGAAAGGTTCGATGCGATCGAATCGAGCGGCTGAGAAAAAAAAAATTCAAACGAAATTGACTTGCGAAATTAGCGTAGGATCGTACGGCTCCGTTCATATAGAATTGACATTGACCTCGTGGGGTTTCCCTCTCTGTCTATCCGTCATCCGGTTATCCTTCTATCCATCCATCTCTCTGTTCTACGTAGGAGCCAGGGCGGTGGTTAGCGCGAGCTATAAAAGGGGTCTCGAGTCGGAGAAGCTGCCATTCGTGCTGCTCGGTGGTGGGGGTAGGGCTCCTGCTCAGCGAGGCCTCATCGAGGCCCCGTCCAGGCCCCATCGAGAATACTTTGTCCAGGCCTCGTCCAGGCTTCGTCCAGGCCTCGTCCAGGCTCCGTCCAGGCCTCGTCGAGCCACGTTCAGATAAATATGCGGGAGGGGCCGGAATTCCTCACTCGGCTGCATTCCATTCCCTCCTCCTTTTCCTTCACGACTGGTCTTTCTCTCTCTTTCTCTCTCTCTCTCTCCTCTCTTTTCTTCCTTCCTTCCTTGCTATTACTACTACTACGATTACTATACTATACTATACTATACTATACTATACTATACTATACTACTACCACACTACTACTACTACTCTACTACTACTCTACTGCTGCTGCTGCTCCTGCTGTTGCTGCTATTACAAATGTTACTACTACTACTACTACTACTACTACAAAACTTCTAGTATCACTACTACTGTTACTATTATTATTGTTACTTTCCATCTCTGTCTCTTTCTTTTACCTCGTACAAATGCGTGCGTCTCATCCTTAGAATATCGTACAACATTCATTGCCACTTCAATGATACAACGTTAGATCTCCACGTTTATTCTGCGTATATCTATTTCTATATTCTTCGAGTTCTTCTCAGGTCAAGTTAATCGTCTTTGGTTTCCATGAAATTGCTTCTGAAATACTTCAAAATCTTTGGTATGGAAGATACACACATTGCTGAATTCTTGGTAATTGGCTCTTGGTTCGTTTCTTTGAAGATAGAAGAGAGGAGAGAGAGAGAGAGAGAGAGAGAGAGAGAGAGAGAGAGAGAGAGAGAGAGAGTCTCTTAGCAAGATGAAGTAACGGATAGCACTGTACGGGATTCATGGCATACTTAAGCACTATCGTAGGTGGTAGAAAGATTTAATGTTGAAAGAAAGAACGTATGCTATATATTACTGGTATTCGGTATTACGAAGAAATTTCAAAACGTGTTTCGGAGCTTAGGGACTCGAGTTTCAACATCATTGAGAAAGCTTCCTTCGAGAATTAACTTCTTATCAAAGGGAAGAGTGTCTTCTTCAAAGATATCATTTAATATATTAGTATGTATTTAATTTTGGAATGACGAATAAATAATCTCGTCAATGTTAGAAGAAACAGGAAAATCTAGGTTGGGATCAAGGACCAACGGCCTCTGTCGTTCTACGGTACTCTACACAGGGTTGTGGTGTACTATAGTATACTAGCACAGTAATAGTAGTAGTAGCAGCGGTAGTGTAGAACTTAGAGAAGACCGTTCGACGGAATGGAATTCAGTGAGGATCGTTGAGGCATTCGGCCTAGGGGTACCGGTACCGCTTCCACGCGAATCTTGCCAATGTTCAGTCTCTACGTATCGACGGGTTTTACAAACTCCGTTGAAAAAAAGGTACCTTCGAAGTAGATCCTCCTTCTTCTCGTCCACCTCCTCCTTTTTTAGAAAGAGAAAGAGAAAGAGCAAGAGGGAGAGACCTGGAAATGAAGTCGAGACGGAAGAGGAAAGGTGCGTGGCGAAGGATCGAAAGAAGAAAGCGAAGAGGAGGAATAAGAGTACGAGGGGGAAAGGTAAAAAATAAGGGCCTCCTTCCGCGAGGCGAGCGAACCGGCTCGTACTCGATAGCATCTGCGGCTTCCCTCGACAATAATAGTGCGGACCAAGAAATATGCGCGCGAGCGAGCGAGTCTCCATTGGCATGGCTTTGATGGTCTCTCTCTTTCTGCCTCTTTGGAGAGAGCAGTTGCTGCTCTTGTTGCTGTTGGTCTTGGTGCTGCCGTTGGTACTGGCATTGGTACTGGTATAGCTGGTGCTGAAGAGTGGCACGGAAAAGGAGTATGTAGAGGTACAAGTGTGTTATGCAGTGCTATGCTATCTGGGGTGGTAGTGGTGAGGGTCGACGGGGCCCAGTCAGGGCCCCAGAAATTCCAACAAGGACAGGGCATAATGCGCGACTCAAGGTCGGTTCTACTACTCTCTGGGCTCTCCCGGAGATGGGAGCACGTTCAGCAGGGTCGTACCGTGACCTCGCCGTTCTCCCACCACCACTGGAATCACTAACATCACCACCACTACTACCGCCACCACCACCACCACTAGTATCATCATCAGCACCACACGGGGATCGCCAGCTACGACAGGATCGTGGGCCTATGCCCGCGGCGCCCTGCATTTCACATTCCACGCCGATTAAAAGAACGCGCACCCACTAGAATGCCAAAGGTGCTCCCCAACGCCGCGAGAACAGGGTCTTCTTTCCCACCGCAGTAGGGCCTCTTGCGTTTTTTGAACGATTCGATTTGCTTTGGAAAAGCTTGCCATTTCGATATGGCTAAGAACTTCAACCTCGACGTATTCAGGTTTCATAGACCGTTTTGTAATGGCGCTTGTCTTTTGCGATTCCTTAACAAACCTCTGTTCTAAAGTAAACGAGGCATGTGGTTTAAATACGCTCATGTATCTGTCTTGCAACTTTTGAAACGTCGTTTGTAATTAATTCCTTCGATGGAATAATTGATCCCTGTCCTGTCAGCATCGATTAAAAGTTTTTCATGTCACGTCAGACATATCTTATTAATTATAATTCGTTCAGAAACAATCAACAGAATGAAACGTTTTCAGGCATTGAATACCGATATCACGATTTTGAATAGAAACGAGCCAATGAGTTTGACCATGTAGAGAGGCTCTGTCTAGAGGCGTATTTCCGGTAGCTCATCGCCATGGTATCCCCCGAAAGAGCCTTTTGTTCGGCTTAGTTCCTCCTCCTAGATATATTCGGTCGGTTGGAGAAGAATGGATGGGAGGGAGGTGGCACGGAGTTTACGTTGGGACGGTCCTGTGGGGCCGAGGAGATGAGGACCGCCTTTTTATAGTGGGTAAGAAACAGGCATTTGAGGCCGCCACGAATAGAGGGAGAACGAGAGAGAGACAGACAGATAAAGAGAGAGAGAGAGAGAACGAGTGAGAGGGGGTAAGAGGAAGAATACGCAGAAGAAGAAGAACCACGGAGAAGAGAGCGTCTTGGAAGAAGAAGGTGAAGTAAGAAGACGAAGAAGAAGGAGTCAGCTGGTGTTGATGGTGGGGAGAAGAAGGATAAAGGAGGGAGGGATGTAAGAAGGAACCAGAAGAAGGAGTAGTAAGGGAAGAGAGAGAGAGAGAGAGAGAGAGAGAGAGAAAGAGAGAGAGGACTCACGCTGCAAGAAGCGAAGGAAGAGAAGGCAAAAAAGGGAAAAAGGTGGGATCCCTTAAAAATTGAGACCCACAGAGGTGGGGATCGGAATTTCGGGCCCCGTAAACCGGCCAGTCTCGAAAAGGCCTTCGCGAAGATGAGGTGAGGAGAAGAGGAGAGACACGCGTTCGACGGCGTTGCGAAAGAGGAGGTAGAGGAGAGAGAAAGAAGTGGAAGAAGAGGAGGAATGGTGGAGTTGCTGGTGGAGGAGTAAGAAGTAAACGAAGAAGAAGAAGAAGAAGAAGAAGAAGACGACGAAGAAAAGGACGAAAAGGAAGAGGTAGAAGAAGAGAAAGAAGAGAAAGAAGAAGAAGGTAAAGGTGGAGGAGGAGAAAGAAGAAGAAGAAGAAGAAGAAGAAGAAGAAGAGTCGAAGGTGGAGGTGGCGGAGGAGAAAGGAAACATCGCGTAGCGTGAGCTTCGTGGCCAGTACTCTGTGTACCCGGCATGGACCGTCAGTACACTCTCTGTGTACTCGTACCGGCGCACCAGTACCGCACGTACGTCGATAATTATCATCAGCAATACCACCGTCTAAATCATCGATTCGTCCAACAACGTCAGCAACAACGTCGTGACATTCAACAACAGCAACAGCAGCAGCAATACTTTCAACATCAACAGGAACAGATTTACGAGAACGTTGTCTCTCAGTATCGGATGAGAATGTGTTACCACAACGATTATGAGAACGACGAGCAGATCCAACGTTTTTATTGGGAACAGTGTCATCGGCAAGATGACACAGACGCTACTGCCTATTACTATTGCGAATATGTAAGGAACCCAGTGCTTCTTTGATATTTCCACGATTGTATGTGCTTCGCGCTATAGTGCTAGGTTTCTTCGTTTTAATTCTTTGATATTCGTTTTGGTTCCTTAATATTCTCGTCTCGCTGGGATATACGGCCGACTTCGAATTCCGATTTACAGTTTGATGTTTGCCCTCGGGCTATTACTGAGAATCGGATTTAAACGAGAGGCGGACGAATTATGTTCCAAAGTGTTTTTTAGGATGCCATTTTAACGGTCGTAAATTCCTTGTCTCTTGCTGTTGAAAGGAGATGGTAAAAAAATTCGTTGTGTGAACCTCCAAGTGAACGCTCGCGTCGTGTTTTTACGTACGGCTTTCCCGAGGGTGCTCCTCTTTCCGTTCTGACGAAAGTGAATGAATATTTCTTTCGGAATTTACGACTGAGGAATTATAGATTAACGGTTTATCCTTCTACCGTATGTTCTTGACCGAATCATTTCGTTAAGCGAGAAATCAAACGGGTTAGAGAACGGTCGAGTGGAAAGTTTGGAATGTTAAATGGAAAGTTTACAATTATCTCAGATCCTCTTGATTCGACGATCCTCCTCCGAATACATCGTTTCGATAGAAATAAGCTCGATATCTAAAAGTGAATTATTTCTTATACGGTGCACGGTGTTCACAACAAAACGTAGATACCTATACATGCTAAACGTTCTGATCATTTACATCATTGAGAATAATGATCGGATCGTAGAGCTTGAATCTTCGTAGTTCGTGATTCATGAGAAGTACAAATTCGGAATGATCAAGAATTTTCCATCGTCGTCGTCGATCATTATTCCATTCGTTTATTCTCAGCGTATTTATCGTTCGCTATCGTTTCTCTAACGGTTCCAAAATAATCACGTTGCAGGCAAAGAAGGAAATTTACGACGTGAAGCAACAGAGGCTGTGTCTGGCTCAGGATGAGTACAATCACCTCAACAACGCTCTAACGACGCTTGGTGCATCGCGTACCAGCTGTAAGTACCAGCTTTAATATCATTCACCAGAATCATCGTACTCTTTCATTAGCCTCTCATTAATAATTAAATGTCTGCTGTTTGTATGTATTCTGGACTTCCTGCTAGACTCATATTATCCAGCAAGATATTTCGAGTTGACGTAAGTATACATTTTCTTTCTCTTCCACAGTATGTTCCAGCTCGAGTTCGTTGAGCACCAAGTACGATCCAGATCTACTGAAATCCGATGTCGCGCTCGCGAGGAGCCGAGTGTCCCGGCTTAAACGAGAACTCGAACAAATTCGAGCGGAGATGAACTGCACGCAACGAGGAGTCGACACACTTGCTAGGTACAAACGATTCACGTTATTATTACCTGATAAACTACAATTTTAAGAGCATATAGAGAGAAAGTGGGCAATTATTTTTGCTCGGTAGTCATGGGCCGTTTATTATCTCGAATTGCCTGCTCGATCATTCTTACTCGTTACTCTTTCCGTGTATCTTCCCTGTAAATATGAAATCACGAGACTTTTTGAATCGTTAATACGCGTGACGAATGATCAATTTCGACGATACCAACGAATGTACGAATAGCCTGGTTACGCCTTTCGTTATTGATCTTTTTCTCTCTGGTCTTGCTTGTAGCGTTGAACAAAAGTTGAGCGGTCATCATGGAGGTTGTTACAATATTACGGAAGCTCAGGCGATCATGACAGAGCTACGTAATATCCAAAAGTCTTTGAGTTCCGGTGAAAAGGAGAAGGCCGAGTTGATGCAATCGCTGGCGCAATTAAAAGACGAGTTAACGAGGCTGCAGCTCTGCGAGGGTAGCCCGGAGGCTAGTACTCTGAGTTTACCTCAGGAGAAGCTCAGCACCGCCTCTCAAACGGATCTTTCCGGGGAGTTGGTGCCAATTGGTACGAGGCTTGCTGAAATGGCGAGAATGAGGCTACAGTACGACGAGGCGAGGAAGAGGATACAACATATTCAACAGCAGCTGGCCGATCTTGAAGAGAAAGTGACTCCTGGTCAAACAGAAAGCGACAAGGACAAGTTGCTACTCTTTCAGGAGAAGGAACAGTTGCTGAGAGAGTTGCGTAGCATAACTCCAAGGACGAGGACTCAACAGGACATGAAGAAGATACAGTGCGAGATACGACGTCTCGAGCAGGATCTTAACAACGCCCTGGAGTTGTCGAACAAGACGATCACGGATCGAGTTAGATTGCACGAAGAGAAGCAAATGTTGCTTCAACAGCTGAGAGACGCTTTGCGTTCGATGGCGATGTTGGAGGGACAATTGAAGAGTCTCAGTGCTAGTACGCTATCCGTGAGCAGTAGTTCGAGCCTCGGTAGCCTTAGTACGACGAGTAGTAAAGGGTCTCTCAGTTCTGGACTTAGTTTCACCGATATTTACGGTGGACCACAGTGCTTGGGATCCGTCAGCTCGCAACAAGATCGACCAGTCGATATGGTTGATTTACACAGGCGTGTCGAACGATTGCTGAGAGGCTCGGAACAGAACAATCACGTTAGTACGCCTTCTCCGGGTAGATCTCAACCCAGTCTTTCGCCACGGTCGAGTCTTTCGAGCGTTAGTCCACCGGTTTCGCCTCTCTACGAGAATGCTCCTATGGGTCCACCACCTGCATACGAACAAGTGGAACTACAGAGGAGACAACAGAGATCAGCCTTATCGTCGAGTGTTCCTTCCTGTGCTCATTTGGATGGCAGTCAGCTCGAGGACAGACTGGCCGAACTCAGGCTAAGTCAGCAACAAAGCTCGTCTCAAGAGCAAGCTGCTCTTCCTCCACACGATCGCCTCAAACTCGTCGTTGGGCCCCATCCTCCCGTCGAATTGCAATCAGGCAACATGTCCCAAGGTAGCGGCCTAGGTAGGCCTGCTGCGACCCTTCCTGGATGTACCATGCAATTACAAGAACCACCACCTTTATCGCCTATCAGCGAGACACCACCGCCCACGGGTATACGTTCTAGGGCTAGTAGTTCTGGCACGAATACCAGATCCGTATCCGCTGCTGTTTCCGACGAAAGCGTTGCCGGTGATTCGGGTGTCTTCGAGGCGTCGAATCGTCGAAGACTTTCTGGATTGATCGGAGATGTCGATCCTCTTGTATCTGCTGAAATGAGTTTAGAAACGGCCCAAGTACAGATTAAGCTTAGGTAGGTATTTCTTTAGCTTTTATCAAAACGTCGTTGGCTGCAGGAATGACAAAGGAAGTTCGCACCAAGCCCGTTATGTTCTATTAATCGAATGAAATATCTTTGCCAGGTACTCTATGAGCGATGGCCTCCTTCATATTGGCATCGAACGTGCACGAAATCTGGCTGCCCTTTTTATACCGAACAATGCACAAGTGTGAGTAATTTTCTTTTTCGTCGCTATCTTTCGATCTAATCGTCAGGCATTTTTGGTGTCGTAATCAAGTCGATCTCCTGCTATCGAGCTCGCAATGTATTTAAAACTGGAATGCAATTATGAAATACTCGACCGTATACCGGGATCATTGCCCAGTGAACGTCACGTTCACCTTCGTTACGTAACTCCGAACGCATTGTGCTAACGTTGATCTCGTTTTATAGTTTTGGCTACGATGCACGTTAATGAACGTTCGATCATGCGATAAATCCGAACAATTAAGAGATCGCTTTACTCATCGAATTCCTTTTTATTTGAAGACCAAAAATGTTCTATGTAAGTAATTGATGTTTTGTAAAATTGTTTTTTTTTTTTTTTTTTCAAATTTCAGATATATAAAGGCTGCGTTATTGCCGATGCAACCACCTGTTAATCAAATGTGTTGTACGAAAGCAGTGACGGATCTTCGAAAGCCAACATTCGGCGAAACCTTTCCGGTTGCTGTTCCTTTGAACAAGCTCTATACAAAGACGCTGCAGGTAAATGTTTGGTGCAGCGGCAACGAGTTTGAGGAGTGCTTGGTAAGTTTACCTGGTTATCGTCTCATTTGCATTTTATTTCCAAGAAAAATGACACAAATGAGACTTTGATTCATTACGTGTACATTTGCAGGGGTCCGCCCAAGTCTCGCTTGCAGACTTCAGTCCAGAGTCGCCGAGCGTAAAATGGTACAACATACTTTCCTTTCGCTTCATGCAGCCGTCCGATAGTCCTAGTACCAGTACTGGTAATAGTGCTTCAACTAGTATAGCGAAACAGGCTAAGCACGACAAACAGGAGTCAGATATTTCGGTTTATCGTGGAACACAAAATACCAAGGAAGAAAGTAGCGACGAAAGTACCATCATTAGTTCTCAAACGTCGACGTTGACGAGAAATCAGGGTTGCGATGAACTCCAAACCGCTGTATCTTTGAGGCTAGAAGAACTAGCCAATTGTTTGGGTAGCCCGGAAGAAGAAGATGAGGATGGTGGTACTGACAGTGGCAGCGAAGACAGCGAAGAAGAAGGTATCATCGTGGAGTTCATGATGGAAGATAACGTTCTGGAGGATGTTTTAGAGCACGAGGTTAATACGACACTCTTCTTTCCCTATTTATTACTTTCCAAATATTTTTTATAAAATTGTCGAATTTTATTTCATTCCTCGTTCTGTCCTCGTAGGAGGAAGAAGAGCTTAACGAAGAAACGAGAAGGACTCAGGATAAAGAGACCAACACTGAATGTATTTTTATCCCGGAGCAAGGCAAACAGAGAAAGCTTTCGGCAGCTGGCATGGTACCGGGTGCTATTCACGACGATAAGAATTCTATCGTGATAAAGAGAAGTCAAACGTTTTCACCGAGTGCTGCTGTCAGCAAGAATCATTACATCTGTCGTGTAAGTACTACCCGTTGCGATTTTAATTTCATTTACTGACTAATATCTTTAAACTTCGTCAATTTCGTTTCTACAGCTTAATCGAAGCGATAGCGACAGCAGCATGCCTCTCTATCGTAGAGGTGGACCCTTCCAACGAAATTCCGTAGAAAGGCGTTCGTTACGTTGGAGGCGACCATCGTCAGCTTTAAGTTGTAAAACAACATCCAAGAAGTCCAGTCATTTGCCTCCAACCGCCAGGACCTCGTTAGATCTCGAGTTAGATCTTCAAGCGCAACACGCCAGACTGAACAATCTTCAGGACGAACTTAGCAGGTTGCGAGAATTAAAACAACGATTGGAACAAGCACGCGAGAAGGGAGACACGGATCTGGCCAGTTGGTTATTAGAGGATCACAAGTTCCAAAATCTGATGGCACAAGCTGAGAGTGGTAGGAACGGAAAGAGTGCGGAAGATAAGAAGGTAGAGAAGATGTTGAAGAAAACGTCGAAGGAGATATATAAGTTGAGAAAGACAAAGGCCGGTAAAGGGAAACCCGACATTATATCTTTTAAGTAAGTACGAACGAACGATAACGATTCTCTCTTTCGTTCTGTAATATTATTTCTAATATTATCTTTTCATTTTCTCTTGCTTTTTCTTATTCGTAGAGAAAAAATGGCATTCTTCACGCGTGTCAACGTGAACGTTCCTGCTCTCCCACCAGACGATTTACCCCCAGAAAGTTCAATGATGTCCACAGACACGTGCTCGATATTGCACAGGAGATACATGTCCGAACCAGTAAGCAGTGAAAGTGTTTCAGACATGTCCACGCGATTGAACATTGGAAACACAATCGCTATGAGAAGCAGTGCTAGTGCCATGGGTAACGATACTAGTGCCGGTATCGTAGGTTTGACAGAGGACCGTTTGGCAAACGGTGGCACCACGAACAAAAGCGTCAATTCGAAAGGGCGGCCGAGCGATCATAGCTCGCGTGCCACGGAGAATGGTCAGAAAGAAGACTCGAAAGGCTCCGAGGATAATGGCAACGGGGAGCCAAAGAGATATGAGTATGTCGTTGATAGGGTTCTCGGCGTCGAAGTTTAACGTTCAGCCTTCTTTTCATCTTTTTCTTCTTCTTTCTTTATACCTTGATCTTAAAACGTTCACTGTCCAATGATCACGATGATTATTATTAGATATTGATAATTCTCGTTATTTTTCTTCAATTGTGATCAAAGGTCTGTTAACCTATTTCTAGACCAAAAGGATGACGAACGTGTTAAGTATCGATACGACGAATAATTCTCTTAGTCTCGATTTGGTACTCGAGCAGCGCTAATGCGCCAACTTTCAAGACATCGTTATGCGAACGTTAATGCGTAAAAAGCGACGATGGCGAGGATTTTAGGAAAAAAGTTGACTTTTTTGCGTTCAATCGATCTTAGGTGCCATGCGAGAGGATAGTTTGTAAAGGGTCATAAAAAAGTAATTCTATTTATTTTTTTATTATTTTCTGTTTCTTTTTTTTTTCGACTAACATATCTCGTTACCGTCGCTTAATTGACCCGATGCCGGCGCTCATCAACGTTTTCTTTTTGTTTTTTCTTCACATGGGCCGATTTGCGGAGTAGAAGGAATGTGTTTAACTTAGAAAAAGCGTTCTGTGTGTATATATATATATGCGAGACAATTATAAGTTATTTAAACGACGAGATTCGCCGATATAAATCTATAATTTAATTTGTTAAATTTGATTCGCGTCTTCTTCGCGTTCTTTCTTTTTATTTTTTTCTTCTTTTCTCTTTCTTCTTCTCCTTCCCTTCTTCTCTTTTTATCTATTTTTCTTTTTTTTTTTTTTTTCTTTCTTCCTTTTGGCTGTTATTCCGTTCGTTTTCTCTGCGAATCAGAGCACACGACCCACCGAGCGCAGCTGGTCTGCGATTTGAAAAAAAGTTAGTAATTAAAAATAAAAAGGAAATTGAAAGATTATGCCCTGGTTGGCTGAACTTCGCTTTGACTCTCGGCACTGCCATTTTCGTAACGTTGTTGTATTTGTTTTTATTAAAGCGGTTTTATTTCAGAGTCTCAACGAGAAAGACTCGACGACAAAAGTGCCTTTAAAATAAATGTACACACCGCTCAAGATGTATAATTTATTTTTTTTCTTTTTTATCGTTTACCACTGACCGTTCTCCAACAAAAGAATAAGAAAAACGAGACAAAAAAAATATTTTACAAGAAAAAAAAAAACAAACAAACAAACAAACAAACAAGAAGAACAAAAACAAAAAGAATAAGAGAAAGAACTTTTTAAAGTTTATCGATCAAATCGACACGTTGGAACAATGTATGTATGCGTGTATGCTTTAACGATCGGCCCATTCGTCGGGAACGTAACATTGTAAATTTTTTCTCGCCGAGACTCGGTCGATAAAACAGAGTATGAGAAGAAAAAAAAAACACACACACACACACAAATTCGAAATTTTCGAATACGACGTTGTATGTATAACGAGTGTATGTAATAATATTATCGTCGTGTCACTTCGTAGTCGAATTATCGTCGTTATAACGACGAATAGCACGCGTTCATTCAATGATGGTACCCCGTGGCCATATATTGCGTTGTTGTATTGTAATATCGAGAAACAAGATGGAGGGACATAGCGAAATTTGTATCGAACGATCTTGTAAATAATTTTGTAAATAGATAATCGACAATCATGTTTTAACGCGCTTATAAATATACGTGTATATGTATTATATAATAAAATGCGAAAAGCGTGCGCCCGCGTCCGCGCCCAAGATATTTACGTACAACACAGCGTACGTATGTGTATGTGTATGCACGTAGCGAATGGGGAGGTAGGAGCGATGGCGAATTTGCCTTGTTTATGTACCTCGCACTTCGTATATATTGTATTATTTCTTTTTTTTTTTTTTTGTCCTCGAACGAGAGAGAAAAAGATCAGAAAAAAAAAAACGAACATTTTCTCGTCGCTTGAGATGAAAGCGAAGAAAAAACACGTATTATTATTATTATTTCTCCTTACTGAAGTGCCCGATCTATTACACTCATGTATTTAATTAACGTTATGTTTGTATTATTTAGCACGTTACTACGGAGTATAAGTACGATAATGATAAAAATGAATCATGATAACGATAAAATTAAGGACGATTATAACGATAATGATACTTCTCTTCTTTCTTTCTTTCTTTCTTTCTTTTTCGTAAAGAAAACAACATTACACGCATTACAGACACGTACAGACTCTCTCACTGAAAGGATCACAATTTACAGCATGATTTGTAAGTAACGGTTCGTATGGTAATGATTAAAAAGAGATAAATACAAGTATATCCTCATCGTACTTTTCATTTGCTTTCAAAAATATTCGTAACCCTTGTTAAGATGAGCAACGATCGAAAAAAAGAAAAAAAACAAAAAAAAAAGGAAGAAATTGTTAAAACGATTATTTAGAATATTTTAATAAATGCTTGTAATCGATCACTAACAAAAAAAAAAAAAAAAAAGAAAAAATCGGATAAATCGTAACTCTTGTTGTTGCATAGAAATTTATACGACAAATGCATTGTTAAGTTTGTTTTCACATTGTTTGTTATATATAACTGAATTACGATTTAGTTTCATCATTTTTTGCGGTCATTGCACGTTCCGTCTTTTATTATTAAAACGTTATACGGTCGATAAAAAGTACTTAAGTAAGTACTCACTTTTCGGTTTTGGATCACTTCCATATAGGAAAATGTCATCGAAGAAGAACAAGCTGAAAGTTCGATAAAGCTAGACTCTAGAGTTCTTCGTTTACACGGAGAATGAGTGTGTGTATGAGAAAGAGAGAAAGAGAGAAAGAGAAAGAGAGGTGGAAGCGTATAGTAAGGGTCGAATCTCCCGAATCATAGTTTAGTAGAGCGGTGCGCGGCCACGAGCTCGGCCGTTCATCGGCCAGCGCGATGCTGTTTTGCACTTTTGTGCGAACAGCATTTTCCGCATCCCTTGGTGCCGTTGTCCAGATAGTGATCTTGGTTTTACAAAGTTCTACCACATCGAGGGTTCAAGCTACTCTGCCACCTGGTGCTGGTTAGTTTAAATTTGCCTACCCTTCGAGCAAATATTTCTTCAATTTCTCTTTGAATATTTTGTCGAATTTATCAAACGATAAAAAGAATGAACGCAATTCTTTTTCATACAAAATATAATTTTTCTTTGCTTGCTCTAGAAAGAAAGAAAGTATTTATTCGTTTGTCCGAATAAGTTACATTTATCGGTACAATTCGTTATAGTCATTAGTTCATTCATGAAAATATCAAAGAGTGATTACGAATCGTTGGATATTTTTTTCTAATATAAATACATTCAATGTTATATCGTTTGGATCAATTCGCAGCACCGTAATATCTATAAATAATAATCGAGCATTAAATTGTTTAAACAAGTCTAAAGTTTCGTTCTTAAAACACGATATATGAAAGAGATATGAATGAGATTTTGATCGTGTCGAGTTATCGGTTGAATTTTTATTTAGAGACGATGTGAAAAAGAGGGTTTAGAGATTTGAGCTACGAGATACACGTGGTCGATCGATTCTCGTCGTCGTCGTCGTCGTCGTCGTCGTCGTCGTCGTCATCTAGTTGAAAACACAGATAGACTATGTCCGTGTTTTATGCGCGTGTTTATCGTATATGTGTATTCCGACGATATCACTTCCGCTTTTAATTCCATCGACCTTGTCCGTGCATTTTCGCATTCGTCGTTCCGCCGGTTAAATTCGCATATATGTACGTATAGAGATAGAAAGTCACCGGCAGGTTAGAGGGTAGTACACTTAAGTAATTCAACGCTCGCCGCAGGTGCGCGTCAGGTAATCGATATTATTATCGGCACGATACTTACGACACGTGGGACGCGTGCCATTCGTTCGATGATTCGTCACGAATCTATGTTATTTTTCTCTCGAAATTCCATTGAAAAAAGAAAGGAGAACGAAACGAGAATACACGATGCATCTTTATTTTTAATCAACGAAGAAAACGAATTAATAAAGTTATTATTAACGTTAACATTTAATTGTCTGATTAAATTATTATTTACTTAAATTATTAATACAGCATTGTTAATATTTATTCGTCGATTAAAAGTTCGTAAATTGAAATCATAAGAAATAGTTTCTTCTTTATTTTCAATAAATCGAACGATTTTTTCTTTTTCTTCTTTTTTTTTTTTTTTTTTTTTGTTTAAAACGTGATTAAACTTACAGTTAGGTACGGATTCGTTCAATAATTCATTCGATCGCCTATCAAACAGATTTACGTTTTACGATACACATTTTCGGTATTACTCGATGTATTTTTTACGAGGCAATCAGCCTTTCTTCTGAAACTAATAAGAAATTCGTGCTAAAGAAGCACGCACGGTAAAGAGTTTTTCACGAGATCACGTAGAAAGGCGTACCTTGGTTCAGGGTTAATCAAAATCAATTTCACCGATTCTCACCATAGGAACTCAGTTTTCTATTGATTTAACACCTGACCATTGCCGTCTAAAAATATCTTAGGTGGGTGGTGCTCATAAAGTCGGCGATAATGTACGCGTATGCTGCTTAAAAAAATGTGGAAAAGTTGATCGATTTATTCGAAGAGAGAAAAAAAGAGAAAATGAAAGATGAATGGTAATTCAATGATATGACCTATAAGTGGAAACGTTATTTAGAAATAGGAAAGTAATGTTTGCGATTGAAAAAAAAAAAAAATTGATCGATTCCGAGATTCGATTAAGATTTCATCATTTTTTTTTTTTTTTTGCGACGAAGCGACACTTCAATACGCACGAAATTGCGTTGGACGTTGTGACGACAACACTTCGGTGAAGTTTCCGGGCCGGAAACGCAAACCGACCGTAAAACCAGGTCGTCCTAGCGGCGTAGAAAAATGAAAAAGAAAAACAAAAAAAAAAAAAATACGACGAAAGAATGGACTTCGAACGATTCCGTAAGTCGTAACGTCATAATCCTCATTTTGGACTTATTCCGAAAACAGTTTCTAATAAAATCGATTTAGAAGATATTAAACAAAACGAATTAAATATTTCGGGGGGGGGGGGGGGGGGGGTCTTTAACGTCTCTAAGAATTTTCGATAAAATGTATATCGGAACAAAGAAAAAATTATCTTTTAACTGAAGAAAAAATAATCTTTTTTCTGATCTGTGTAAAATTTGTGACATTTGTCATTAAGCCTGATAATCAAGATTATTAATTTTAACGATACTGAAAAATTTTTTTTATTCAGATTATAATAAACAGAAAAACAAAAATAAGTTAATTATCGATTTCTAACTTCTAACGGTTAGAGTTCCGACCTAGTCACCGTTAAAATAAAATAGATGGTAAAGAACCACAAAGAACTAGGTAAAACTATATATATATATATATATATATAAAAAAATGAAACGTATACTTTTTCCTATTTTAAAGACAAGCCATTTGTCCGACCCAGTTAAAGACTTCTAATCGCATAGGATGTAGGATACGGTTGCATAAAATATAACCCTGGGGAAGATATTCCACCATACACGTGTGTCATATCGATGATTGCATCTTGGAATATACTTCGTTCGTTCCTTAGATTTATTTATCTTTAATATTCATAGTTCATTCGATTTTGGTCGTATACGTCGAACGTACGAAGAAAAGAAAAAAAAAACGAGATTATTAAAATCGTATTATCAGATCTAATCGGATCTCTACACCATTCCATGTAATATATATATATATATATATATATATATATATACTTTTTATAGTCGTAGTTATTTGCTTCATTCATTAAATTTTGGTTGTACTCAAAGAGGAGAGAAAAAAAAAACGAATACGGAAGTTGAAGGTATTCCGACGAGTGTTTTAGCTTCCGTTTAAAAACTAATATTTTTCCGAGCTGTGTGCGAGGAAATGATGCAATTTTCACGAGACACATGGCCGTCTCTCTGTCACGAGATCGCGTGATAAGAGAACAGGTATATACGTTTATACGCGATATAGCGAAGCTCATTGGTTCGTTTCCGAGGACGATCGGTTCATCCCTAGCGTTGTCGTGACACGAGTTCACCCTCACCGAGGTATAGGTCGTTGCTCTTTCTCGTCGATTAAGATCGAAAGGGTTTTTCCAGCATTTACATTATTCAACATATTAAAGTACGTAATCGTCATTAAAAAAATTCTCGTAAAAGTATAGATCTTTTTAACTACTTTTCTTTTTTTAATAATCGTATACTTTCATTGCTTTAAATCTAATCGATTAATTTATTTCATTTTCTAGTAATATTACCATAAGAAAAAAATAACGATTTTTATGATTTATCTTTATACATTAGTAATTATTTATTTTTATTATTAATATTGTTTATTAATTGATCTAGATCTAATTGATGTGTATGTATATTATATATCATCTGCTGATTATGATTCTTAATCGTTATTGTAGTTTTGTCATATAATTGATTAGTAATGATTTATTATCTCCACTTTTGTAAATTATATTTTATCCTTTTTATATTTAGAATGACACGAGGTATCAATTCATAAAAAAAAAAAAAAAAAAAAAAAAAAAAAAAAAAAAAAAAAAAAAAAAAAAAAAGTTCGTTCTGTTTTCCAATTGCAGAAGATGAGATAATTTTGATCGAACATCTACCTGGTCGTCGAGTTCATCTACAAGACTTTTTTTGGACCGGTATAGATGACGCACCACCATGGGTGGATCCAAATCAAGGTTTGACCTTCTACGAGACCAGAACGGTTCATCACACTGTCACTATTTATTCTCCAAACGATTACGACGATAAAAGTGCTTCGGCGCCTGCACCTCCACATGGATCCACTCCTCAGGGACCTGGATGTACCACTTGCATTAATCCCACTCCGCGTTTGGATGAAGACGAGGACCAAGATATTGGGATTCTGATTGGTGAAGATCCTGGACCCAGGTTATTAATGACTACTATATAAAAGGAAAACAAAAAAAAAAAAAAAAGGAAAAAAAAATTATCTGTAATTATGTACATACGTTTCTGACAGAATCGTGTAATAGAAAAATGTTATGAACGAAAGATTAAAATAATAATAATAATAATAATACTTCGGATTCTTGGCATTTCGTAACTTTTTTTTTTTTTTCGACGAACGAAACTGGTTCCATACAAGAACTGGTTTGACATTTATTAGATATTTATTATAATACCAATATGTAATAGGAAATTTGAATATCCAATTTTAACTGTTGCTAATATGTATCTGATATAATCTAATCTCAAAAGGAATTTATTTAATATTTATGCAAAAAAGGTACTGGTTATTGACCGTTTTACGAGCTGGGGAATCCATACCACAGAAAGTGGAGTTAAAATTGGCTCGTCTCTATCGGACCGCGTTTTCAAGGCAACAACAACGTCATCTTGGTCTTCTTTCGACCGATCCTCGAGCTCGCAGAGCAACCGAACAACGTGGCTTCCACGAACGAATGGTGAGTGCATCCTCGATGATGTCGCACCTTCACGTGATTTTTTTATATAATTATAACAAGATCGTATCATTTCAGACAACTGGTACGATCCTACAAAAGTCATCGAAAGAAAACGCAACGATTCCTACAGAAAGTTCAATCGAATTGAAAGAAGAGAGGATGATCGATGTATCGAAACGAGGAAGAAAATTTTTCGGGAAATTTCGAAACAACGACAGTGAAATTTTGGATAATGTCTTCAATAAAAATCAAACTCACGAAGATTTAAATTTGGGAGACAATGAAAAGTCTTCGAAAAAAGTAGAATCGAATTTGAATTATTTGGGTTTGAAAAAACTTCGATTGAGAAGTTTGAACAAACAGGAAGATGATGATGATATAATGCTTACAAATTCGTCGTCGATGATTTTTAAGGATCAGCATCCACTGAACTTCAGTTCAAGGTCACCCGTTGATTGGAAACGGACCGAAGAAAGCAATAAGGACATCAATTTGACTGGCCGATCAAAATTACGTTCTTTGGATGGTGTCGTACAGATAAAGATGCACAATACGAGCATAATAGAGGGCGAAGGTACTAGACTGATCTATTCCGTTCATCTTGATGGAAAACCTGTACCAGCTGAAACGGCAGCCAGAGATATGGCACTCCTTTCGTCTCAAGAAGTTGCTCTTGAACTTGGTGTACCTGTTATTATCCGAAGCGAACGTGAGTAATAAGAAACAACGAAGAAAAAAATTGATCAAATTAACATTCGAAATACTAAAGTTCATAAATTCTTCTCAATAAAATGAGATGTTTTTTTTTCTATGATCATCTAAAAGCCGAAAAAATATTTCCTGAATTTGTTTCTCTAAAAGCTATTATACTATGACAACAGAAACTTTTTTTTATAAAAAAGAAGGATTTCTACATCATTGTATTTTTATTTTCGAAACAATTTTCTCCTGAAATATACTTCTGTATCATCAAAAATAACGAAGATAATTTAGATGAAACGTCCTGTATACGTTCATTGAAATTATACGTTTTTAATTATAACTTCATAACACGTTAATCCAAGTAACGATTGATTTATTTTAAGATGATGACTTATTGAATATTTTTTAGCATATTTAAAAGAAACAAGACCCTTAGCCCTTTCGAGAAAAAGGGATGTTTGGTTACTGGTAGGAGCTGCTGGAGCTGCTGTAATCTTATTAGTCCTACTCCTTACTGGTTTGGTCCTAATAGCCAAGAGAAAACGAGCTCACAGTGCTGTCGTACCACCACCGAACAAAAGTATACTTAAAAAGGAACGGGATTACGTTCTACCATCTTCTGGTCTTGACAATACAGCTTTCTTGACGCCTGACTCAGAAGGCAAGGTAAGCAAATTTATTTCATTGTATCAAACGAGCTTACAAATACATATAATCGAACTAAGAAAAATAAAACTTGACTTTAGACATCGATAGGGTTAAAAAATCATCATGCAAGTTATCATAATCTTTGCCAAATCTTTTCCAATTAACGATAACAGTTCTGCATTAAAATGCAGATTTAATCGATAAAATGAGTGGTTTAGGGCTCATTTGAATTGCAAATTACATGTATAAAGTTCATTCTTTTATATCTCATGATGAAAGGTTCTTTTTTAGTCAGTCGTAATAAAGTTTCCCTTTGCGTGATAACGAAAGAATTCGAAGGGCCAGGAAAAAGATAGAAAATAATATCGTTAACGTTGACACGCGATTGTAGACGGATAAGGGCATATTATGAAGATGAATTTATTTTCTCTTTTCATTGGCATGACGATATCGATTTTAATGAACGTTGTTAAGGTTCGAGTAAACGTTCAAATTGCGTGTTAGAAGATACATACCCTAAAAAGTTTCTTCCCTTGTCAGATCGAAGGTACTAGTCAAAGGCAAACACCAGGAACCCTTTCGAGAACTCCTGATACCACCGACAGTCTTCATCGTAGCGTCGACGAATTTTCCACGGACAACGAGGAGGAATCTAAAAAACTTGCTGCAGCTAGTCCTTGGAGCATCGAGGAACAACCTTCAAGAAAAACAAGGTAATTGCGTTAAATACTGTTTCGATCCTGCGTCAAGTTAAATATGTAGATCTGAAACTATTTATATTATACCTCTAATAAAACAATATCGTTAAATAAAAATAAAATTTTGTTCGATGTTTCTCTATCAACGATGAAGTGAAATTATTAAAAGTAATTATTTCTTTTTCCTAAAGATATTTTGTTCGTTACTGATATAAATCGATATAAATTGTTTTTGGATAGAAAGAAAGATACAATAAATAAATAAAAAATAAAAAGTAAGAGAATTTATATGTACAAAAAATTAGAAAAAAAATCCACTTATGATTCTACTAAAAAGTTATTGAATTTGTATGAAACATAGAGTGACACAGGGAAGAATGACAAGAACAAACGCCATCGATCCACCAAGAACTCCAGATTCAATGGATACTATTGCCGATCATGCAGAGATGTTGGAATCACTTGAGAATGGTTATCCGAGACAAGAAGAGGTTCCAGTCTCTCCACGTTCTTATCTATCCATGCCTTCTTGCAAACAATTTCCAAGTATGCGAAGCGTCGAACCACTTTCAAGAGTCCTCGAGCCAGTAACAGTAAGCGATACGTTCGTGTGACCTACCGTAGCATAGTAACAGAGATATTGAAAGAATATTTTGTCCGATTAGGTCAAGCATTTGGACGTAGACTCTCCTGAAAGTGGAAGGCGCAAAGACAATGGCTACGTCGCTCATCAAAGAAGCGAAAAAATGGATGAAACATTTTTAACGAGAGCAGCCAGTGCTTCTAGAGATCCTGGAGTCGTAGGACCTATCGTTTGGACACTAAAGAGACAAGGATTATCTACCGAAGGTACGATCCATTTTTTCTAAAAACTTGTTAATTAATTTTTCCATCGACCTATACATTAAAATGAAAGCGAATCAACCATCTCCGAAAGAACGTCTTCGTTGTAACAATTAATAAAATAACATTATATCGAGAATAATGTTATTTCGATTCTCTCGGTGACGGTTTCGCAATTGATATATACATAGAATTTATCATCTAGTCGCACATTCTCTCGAAAGTATTGCATTATTATCAGGTAATGGTACGTCCGAAATATCGGACGTCGAACAGATCTTCGTGGGATCAGGTGGTCCCGTGGGTCGTGCTAGGAGACGTCTCCACGAACTCCTCGAGGACTCCTTCAGCCTCTTCGGAAGCAGAGAGCCCAAGTCCAGAGAATTTCAAACGTCGAATACGCGTCCGAACTCTGCCGTACGCACGACGGATGCTCTCACGATATTTACCGAAGGAAGGCATAGGTCAGTCAGTAATTGTTATTTCTCATTGGAAACTTAACACACGTAACATTTATATAACATTTATATAAGTAGAGAAGTTTCAATATTTCGTTTCTATCTTACAGTTTTTTCTTCTTCTTCAAATTTTATTATCGTTTTTAGTCCGACGTCAACTCCGCCTGCGGAATTAAGTACTCGACCTCGCACGTCAGCATCAAGAAGAAATTTGCCAGAGGATATTCCTGAAACTGGCCAGTCAAGTCACACACGTGGTACTTGGGGCTCGAGACCACTCAGTGCCGGTCCGTTTCACAAACCTAATCTACCAGAAGTGGATACCAGACGTATCCTAGCGGATTCTCAACTCTCACCGGAGGATCCAGCGGTACCTTTAATCAGCAGTATTAAGAAAGAACTGGAAAAGTTCTCTCCGCGATAAATGAATAAATTAACGAAATAGTTGAATTTATTTTACGGGACGCTCTTTTTACTTCGCGAGATTCCTAAATAATTTCTAAATCGATCGATATTGGTAACAATTTAAAAGTCCTAGCGTACATACGTATTTGTGCCAGTATAAACAAACAAACAAACAAAAAAGAAAAACGAAACATCATACACACAAGAGATTACTCATTAGCTTTTTTCATCGATTTATATAATTCTGATTTTGTTTTGATCAGTCTTGAACATGTGTCATTGTAAATACCATGACTCGATCTTGTAGGCACATTATTGTAAGTAATTTTCAATTGACGACCGACAGCGATAAGAACACTGTCGTGATGGAATATGTTCGACAGTTAAAATATACATGAATTTGATTAACGAGAATAATAAAACTTGATCGATTTTATTTAAACATGATACCTAACAACTTTCGACGTTATTAAGAATCATATTTAAGAATATATTCTATAACACATTTTTTGTTTTTTTAAAGTTACGAGTCAATATATTGCGAGTATGCTATACAACGTTAATAAATATGGCGATAAAATACTTTACGCCATTTTAGATATTTCGACGAATCGATCGTTATTGCAAAAGTCTTTGTAGGTATGCTCGTATCGCAGTTTTAAAGTGTCGTATTTTTTTACAAAAAAACTTATGTACTCTGGATGTGCTGGATCCACTTCGACAAAGAGATGACCTCCTGGTTTTAATGCCTTGGCACTGTATTGTATAAGAGGTCTGATAATCTTCAATCCATCTTCTCCGCCGTCTAAAGCTCTTAAATCTTCATAACTGCGTATATTCGAAAAAAGGACAAAAGTAGAAAAAAAAGAAAAGAAACGTGTATCTATTCTTAAATCTTAATAATCTAAGCTCTAGAATTACATACATTTTAATTTCTGGTTCTAATTTTAATATGTTCTTTGTTGGCACGTACGGCGGATTGCTAACTATAAAATCAAAACTTTTAGTTTCGAAATTCATACTTTCAGAAGATTTTAATGTTCCATCTTCTTCCAAAGTTGCCTGTATAATAGTTACTCTTTCTTGCAAGCCAAGCTTGCTACAATTTTCTTTTGTTAAATCGCAAGCATATGGATTAGTATCGACTGCTATACATTTTACCTAGAATAGTATGAAATTTACTCTGAACTATTTTAAACGATTAAAGATATCCAATTTATTTTAATCACCTGAAATAACGGTATCATTATTCTTCGAATTGTCCAATCACTATTTGCCTAATTAATTATTAGGAAATAATGTACCTTGTTAGAGGAGTGTGCCAAGGCTAGCGATATCGCCCCAGAACCACAACCAATTTCCAAGATTTCATGATCGTCTCCGTGCAAATAACTTAGTTTTTTTAAAATAATATCAACTATTATCTCTGTTTCCGGACGTGGAATAAAAATTGGAGGAACTAATTTCAAAGTAATATCTCGAAAATCCCATTCACCGATTATGTATTGAACTGGCATCCTGTAGGACTTCATTTTCATGAAATAACGTAATTTATCGTGATGTAAACAACGGAGAAAAAATTTCTTTATTTTTCGTACAGTTATCACATTTTACCTGGCCAATCTGCATTGACAAAGTGATTCTAACTCGTTCAACTGATCTTCGGTAAGTCGTTTATCACGAAAATTCGTCACATCTAATAGCTGTCGAGTAAAACGGAAAGCACGAAACTAATTATTTCACACCTACGCTTTTATATCATACGTTTAAAATCAGCGGGAAAAGTAAAAATATAGAATCTGGCAAGTAGCCAATAATAATGCGAATATATTGAACGCCATGACAGTTTAAAACATATATGTTATTACCCACGTGATTTCATATAGGTTAGAAAACAAAGGCGTATTTTCTTAAGAATTATTTGAAGAATTTGTCGGTAAAACAGAATCTGAACTAGATCGGTTTGTAAGCGATATAATTTTTACGAATACAATATAACGGAATAGCTAGAAAAAGATTTAAGAATGAATATTTTTACCTTTTTTAAACCTACGACATGTGCGACGATGTGCTCGATGGATTCAACGGGTTCTGGTACAGCTTCATTCTCAAACCGGTGACTCCATTTTTCAACGATCTCACTAATGGTCGGACAATTCGTAGAAGAATCGTTCGTAAAAGCACGATGCAATGGTACGATTCCTTTGGTTGTCATGGTAATATTATTTCCGATGCGCACAATGCTCGTTGCCGTACTTTTGTTAATCGGAAGAACGCACATCTTGAAAATTTGACGATACGACATCGTGTCTGGCCCGACGAGTACTGAACGACGTGTTGTTATCGAATGATCGGGGAGCACATTGTTGCCGAAGGGAGAGGCATTTCCTCGAAAACAGCGCTACCTATCGGACGAAAACTACGAATGACTGACTCATCCTGTTTTTCAAGCCACACAATAGCTTATAATATCGACAACATAAAATCGATATAAAAACAAAAACATTTCCGAAGAGTATTCTCTCTGTTTACGTTCAAATAGAATCGCAAGAAGGTTAAGATAAAGTTTACTGAATATATAGGGTGAGAAATTTCACCCAGTCGGTAAGTTATCGACCGAGGACTGAAGAAACTAACTCGATCGTTAAATAGTAGAGAATGTGAAACATTTTTCTTGGAGTAACGTCCGAACGAAAGGCGCAAGCGCGAGTTCGTACTCGTCGATGTTCGGTTGGTCTCGGAAATGATGACGAGAGGCGGGGAGGAGTCTCATGCCGTGCTATACGACGGTGTATGAGGGGGTGAGCGGTGAGAGGCGCGAGAGTCGCGAGCATACAGGGCAGTCGTCGCTGCTCTCGATCGTAAGTAACGTGCGACGTCGAGTCTGGCATGAGCGTCGTCTGCGCGACGCGATTGCATCGCGAGCTAAGATCGTTGCGAGAGCGTCGAAGCGACTGAGAGAGAGAGAGAGAGAGAGAGAAAGAGAAAGAAAAGAGAGAGAGAGAGACAGAGAGAGAGGGAGGGAGGAAGGAAGAGAAAGAAAGATACAAACGGAGAAAAAGAGAAGGAAAGAAAGAGAAAGAAAAGAGAAAAAGAGAAAGAGGAAAGAAAGAGCGAGGCTTTTCTGTGCGCACGGGACACCGATGTCGAGTGCGACGTCGTCCTCGAGCACGAGGACTCGCGTGAACGGGAAGAGGAAGAGGAAGAAGGTGCTGTTGTACGAAGAGGGTTCGTGTAACGACACGACACCTCGGCGTCGCTAGTTACCTCTCGTTGTCCATTGCGTGTTTCGTTCTCTGTGTGTGTGGCGTACGTGTGTGTGTGTGTATGTGTGTGTGTGTGTGGGTACGTTATTGCGTGTGATATATATATAATTTATCTGTATACGTGCGTACATGTACGTGTATGACGTGCGTGAGTGCAGTGCAACGAGCAACAGCACATATTCGGAATATTACGTTCGTGCTATCGCCTGGTGGTTGCTCTTGTGTTTTCTCAATGCTTAATACCAACCTAGACGTTCGTTCCTCGTTAAGAAAGAGAGAGTCTCTCCCGTGTCTTTCGTTCACGTTCGTTCCACGTTTTGATTAGGAAGGAAAAGCAAAAAACGCCGGCTGACCGGACACTCTCAACGTTCGGCGTTCTGTCACAAATCAGACACGAGATTCGCTGTGTCGTCGTCCTTGTCGTTTCTCTATTGCTGTCTTTCTCTTTTTCTCTCCTTCTCTCTCTCTCTTTCTCTCTCTCTCTCTCTCTCTCTCTCTCTCGTTTCTACTTGTCTTTTATACATTACTCTTTCTCTCTCTCTCTCTCTCTCTCTCTCTCTTTCTCTCTTTCTCTTTCTCTTTCCTTTCTCTCTCTCTCTCTCTCGCTCTTCACCCGACACGACGAACACGAACGAATGGGCGAACGGAAATACGAGCGATCGATTGGCGCTGTGTTTGGTGGTAGTGGCCGCTGAGTACGAGAAAGGTACGGTGAAAAGTGACAAGTAGAAAGAGAGAGAGAGAGAGAGAGAGAGAGAGAGAAAAGGAAAGACAACTCTGCACGTTATCTCTCTCACTTCCTTTCTCGCGTTCTTTTACGCAACGAGACGTAGTCGGTGTATTACGAACATACTTTAGCGGTTAGAAAGAGAATGATGGAAACTAATAGATAAAAAGAGAAAGAAGGAAAGAAAGAAAGAAAGAAAGAGAGAGAGAGAGAGAGACACAACGCAAAGTGCACGGCGAAAGTTGTACGAATGCCAATACATAGATGATTTACCTTCTACGATAGATACTCTCGCACGTGTGCTGTTTGCGAGTCTGACGTATCAACGAACTCTGAATCCCGTTTATACGATATAATCGAAGCAATCTCTCGGCCGCCCAACTATTCGCTTTCGTCGTCGAAGCTGTACTTTTAAATATCCCGCCAAAGATTCTCTCAATGACATTTATTCGAGGAAGACAATTAACTCGCAGTCGTCATCGACGATGACTGTCATTTCCGGATAGTTAGATCCGATCATGAAGAAAACAACGGGGGAAGTTGTTCCGGCCGGTGGTTCACGCCCTTGCGGCTTCTTCGTTCCCGACGGAGCGACAACAATAACGATTACGGGTACGGGTACGACGACTACGACGACGATCGAGCAGATACGATCCAACGAATCTAACTTGCCGGCTCGATAACTTTACTTGTATCACCTCTCGTCTCTCTATTCTTTTTATATATTCATATATATATATATACATCTGTCTCTTTCTCTCTCACACATAACCACGAGCACACGCACACATACACGTATACACGCTCGAGCCATACTCCTTTACTGATTCCATACACTCATCCTATTCCCCCCACCCTATCCTCAGTCCCCCCCTCCACCACTTCCAACTTCAACCTATCCCCTTCCAACGACAGTACTCCCAAGCAGCCAATGTCGATGCGCGTATTTTGTGTGCGTTCTATGTATTCGTTCGTTAAGTGTCTGCTGCTGCTGCTGCTGCTGCTGTTGCTGCTGCTGCTGCTGCTGGTGCTGTCTCTGTGTGTGTTTTGTCTCTGTGTGTATTCGTCGTTGTCATCGTCGTCGTCGTCATCGTCGTCGTCGTCGTCGTCGTCGTTGTCGTCGACGTTGTCGTTGTTGTGTTGTCGTCGTCGTCATCGTAGTAAGACGGACGCGTGTCGATGACGAGTCGCGCGCGATTTTTCGAAGTGAGAAAAACGCTGCCTTCGTGTCGGTGGTGAGTACGTTCTTTGTGGTTTGTTGGTTATACAGAAAGGAGAGAGAAAGAGAAAAAAAAGAGAGAGAGAGAGAGAGAGAGAGAAAGAAAGAGTGGGTGAGTGAGTGAGTGAGCGAGTGGGTGAGTGAGTGAGTGAGCGAGTGAGTGAGTGAGTGAGTGATCGTCGTCGCCATCGTCTTGTCAGCTGGTCGAACGTGCATCGTCTTTGAGGTGTCGCGTGAGCGAGAAAATGTTCAACTTCATGAAGAAGGCCACGGAGAAGGACGACAAGGAGAAGAGGAAGAGGGAGAAGAAGGAACGGAAGGATGTCAAGAAAAGAGATCGAGGGAGTATGTCTGCTGAGGAGCTTCTGCGACTCGATGAGGTGAGATAATGTGTTTCAATAAACATATAAATGGTATATTAAGTATAGTTTGTTATAGAAACGTGTATGAATAATTAAGAATTGCATACGTTTATGAACAAGTCATATAGATAGGAATCTGTAACAAATGCATACATACATACGTATATGCATGTATATATGTATATGTGTAGGCAGGTTAGACCTCTATGATAAAAATATATACAAAATATATAAAAATATATATATGTGTGTAATTTATAAATAATACACGTATGTTTAATTTATGAGATATCGTCTTTATGATACGTGTGTGTATGTGTGTGTGTGCGTGTGTTTGTATAAAGATAGTAAGAGGGACGATGCGCACTAACACACACGCACACGTGCGCGCGATGTTTACGTAGAAGTTCTTCGGATTGACCTCCTTCCTTAAGGGTGAATCTTCTTTATCGACTCGACTTCATCGATTGTACTTTCCTAAGCATTTGCTTTCACTAGAAGTTAAAATTGTTTATGTTGCATATTAATGAAGGATTAAATTTAGATTGGATATTCTGTGTATTAAAAGTTCTATGCAATTTTTATATACAATAAATGTTCATCTGTTTTTAATATTTATAATGTTTCGATAAGTATCTATATCTTTATGTTATAGAGATATGATATACAATCGAAATCGTTTATAAAATGAAAAGAAAAAAAAAAAAAAAATGATAATAAAAAAGAAAAAGAAGGTGGAAAAAAATTGCGAATGATTTTCGTACAATAGAAAAGAATTTAACAAGTGTGTCTGCGAAACGGTTTCGTTGAATCATAAAACGAGTCCATCGTAGAATCGGTCGATTTTATCTTTTGCATCAGACTCCGCGCCTAAGTTTACTACTAAACGGAAGTAGAATTCAGGTTGGACGATGCGTATGCGTCATGCGGAAGATCACCGATTACTTTGTTTCTTTACTGTCTTGTTTAACGCGTTACATTTAGGTCGTTTGTATTTTTCTTTCATAAAAAGAGTTTCGAAAGATACGTACAGATATGTGTTTTTCAACGAATCAATATTTTATTGCAACGAAGTGGATTATTATTATTATAGATTAAACTGACCTATTGACGTTATCGATTATATTGATAAGAAAGAGCGCGATTATCTGATAATTTCTCTTACCTTAGTAAAATCGATAGAAGATATCAATTAACGAATTTATTTATCAGAATTTTATCCCTTTCGTACGACGTTTTTTTTTTTTTTTTTTTACAAATAGCTTTTCGAACGTCATTAATTTTGACGTTTAATTAATTAAACGCGATAATCTTGGATCAAAAAATTGTACGTAGATGAAAAAAGAAATGAGACATAAATTTCGTTGTTAGTAATTACAAAAAATAATAATTTCTTCGATCTAGAGAAGTAAATGAGAAATATTAATATAAGGAGATATTCAACAGATTCGTATTACTTTCGTGTAAAATTTACCGCAAAATCGTTTTAATATCGGTAATTTTCACGTGAATTATAAAGTAATTCGATGATAAATGTGAATTGTAACATTATTTGAAGGAAAAAAAGGAGAAAAAAAGAAGCAAATCATATTTTTATCAACCGCGATAAATCTCTGCTGCCTTTCGAATCAACTCTTTCCACAAAGTTTTTCTTCCGATACGCTTTCGTGGTTACAATGGCAGAGTTGCGGTTTGAGAACGTCGTGAATGTCACGTCAAAGCGGATCTAGAGAGCAAGAAATTTGGAGAATGTTCAGGTCGCAAGTGCAGCGAACCGTCTTTAATGCTTCTTAGCAACTTTTCTAGAGTAAAAACGAGTTCCCTGAGTCGTTGATAAGTATATCGTATAATCGTTGAAGAAACGATTATGTGAATAAGTGAGTAAGCATACTATAAACTCGTCACTTGATGATCAATCGTGAAACGACTGGCACCACCTAAACAAATATTTGGATTTCTTGCGTAAATCCAATTGCATCGGCAAATATTGTTTATAATGATCTAGTACTATATTGATTTTTGTCCATTTAATAACGATAACGATGCTAACTCACGAGACGTAAATTTGCACAAGTATAACAAAAATTAGGACTAGGATTATTTGCCGAATGTTTTTTCTACTCGAATTGACGTATCTAAATATTTGAATTCTGTTTTCTTTTTTTTTTTTTTACCTTTTTTTTTCCTTTTTTTTTCATCGAGTAATTTTAATTTTAATCAATGCTATGCAATTGATAAGAAAAAAGCTAAGGGGAGAAAGAAAAAGGCAGCAATTTTTTGTGTTCTTTCTTTCTTCTTTGATAGGTTCGAAGATCGCTGAAGATACCAGGACGTAGAAAGGAAAAGGAAAAACTACCTAGCGGTATAACAGCGGACTATAGTGCATCCTTCTTTGCTCATTTGGATCGGGATCTACTGGAGAACACGCAGAACACGACGGGTGGAACAGGAAACACGGTGGGCGGTGGTACAGGCTCGAGTTGGACAATGAGAACGCCTGATGGTTTGACACAGAGCGACTCATCGGAGACATCATTGACCTCTTTGAGTACAACAACGACAAATGCCGGTGGACAATCTGGCAAGAATCTCCCTCCCCTTCCGCCGAAACCTCCAAAGAGAGGTATTTTAAAAGGGCCAAGATTGAGTATCACCAGTGGTACAATCAACGTCCTTTCGGAAGAAATCGTTTTACCGAACGGGAACGAAGGTGGTTATCAAGAGGCCAGTAATTTGTTGGTGAGGAACACTCTACAGAACGAAGTGATAGCCTATCAGAACGTTCCGCCTACGCACTCGACAAGCTTAGGTGCCATGGCTGCTAGTCTGACGAAGGACGAAATCTGCAGCCCTTCCGAGGAGGAAACGCAATCTTGGCGAGTATCTTCTCAACAATCTTCTCATCATCATCAGCATTTTCATCATCAACAGCAGCACCTCCAGCAACAGCACGAACAACATCAGCAACATCAACAGCATCATCAACAGCAACAGCAACAGCAACAACAACAACACCATCATCATCATCATCATCCGGCTGAGTCGAAGCTGCTGCAGGTATAGACGGAAGGATAATCCTTATCGTTGACACGAATACGACGTGAAATTTGATCTCGTGTGATTTCGCATTTTTAGGTTGTGACAAGTGCCAGTCCTTCGGCTGATTCCTTGACGGACACGACCAATTCGAGTTTTGCCACCCCACCGTTCAGTTTGTCACCGGTCGGTGAATCTCAGGGTTTCTGTAGATGGAGATCTTCGGCTTCTTTCGAGGAGCAAGGAGTCGAACTTCAACTACCGGAAATCGTGCCTCTCGAACTTCCGGAACCACGAGAATTGACAATCCAAAGACAACCACCCCCTCGTAACGATTTTGGTTTTTCTCTGCGTCGTGCCGTCATCGTTGAACGTGCTGCCAATGGTGTTACGCAAATGAGGCCTGTCATTTTTGCTGAACCTGGTACTCTAGTTCAACACAACAACGATACTGGTCTTCTACCGGGTGACCGACTCATCGAAGTTAATGGAATCAATGTCGATGATAAGTCTAGGGAAGAGATCATCGATCTGATCAAAGGATCTGGTAGCAGTGTCACGGTGAAGGTAAGTTGTTTTTTTATTAGTAGTGTAGTTAATAATGGTGTTGGTATTATTACGATGGTTTTTCATAACATATCGAATGAATATATCGCATAGTTAAAATATGAAGTCATCGAAACATTTTTGCTACGTAACAACACGTAGGCAGAAAGCATACGAAAGAGAATATGGAATGAATGATACGAACTTTTAATGAGGCATTGACAGCAATTCTGAACGTTTCAGTCCGAAGGATTAGCATACAATGAGCGAAAGTGCTTGTTTTTACAGACTACGCTCTCTTTAAAGTATTTCAAAATCTGAAAGACTCGTATTCTGAAGAATAAATGGATTGAAAAAGAACAGCCGTATTTATATCGGACTCTTTTAATCGATTTCATTCGTAACTTTTTCGTCTATGATACTATCTTATTTATTTTAATTAGATGTTTCGAGCAATTTATTTGCTTTTGATCGGAGATATCAGACATTAGAAATTTGGGCGTGGCTATGTGATAGGATATTTGATTCGAAAATTCAAAAGTTATGAAACTTTATGGATATGTAGGGATTAATGTCCTAAGTAAAGCGTTATTTTTTATGCTGTCTGTTTTAAGTCGAAGGTGATGAAAAATGTTCTTAAGCCTGCTCTCCAAGAAGAAATAACAGGTACTTTGCTAAGTAAAATTGTTTTCTGTTTTTATATATAATAAAAGCTTCTATATATAATAAAACATGCATAAAGAGATTGTAAAATGTTCACACTTCATACATGTACAATGTAAAAATAGTATATTATAATAATACGTAAGATTATAAATAAGTAAAGGATATATATATATATGATAATAAATAGACGCGAGAAAGTGATTTATATTGTGTATATAAATAAAACAACTTTCATTTTCAAGAAATACATTACGGTTAACGAAGACATTGTCTGATTTCATAACGAATAAAAATAAGAGTATGCGAATTCATATGATTAATTAATTTTTTACCAGTGAAATAAAAATGTATACTTCTCAAATATTGACTCGTTTGAGTATATAAAAATATATAATTGTAAAATAATGAATTCAAAGTAACAACATCAGTCTTAAACATTTTTTGAAATCTATCATCTTTCGCAAACAATAAGGTGAAAACAAAAAGAAATTATCATCTTAAAAACTAGTTTTTCTACCCTTTAAACAAATAAATGAAAAATCAGAGATAACTGCGCTTTAAAATACATTGCAATTTTTGGACAATTTATGAACTTAAAAATTTTTCTCAAATAGTTTAAATAACGTTTGACCTTAGAGATTAATCCTGACAGGGGGAAATGAAAGATCAAAAAAAAAAAAAAAAAAAAAGAAAAAGAGAGAGAGAAGAAGAGAAAAAGATCGAAGCTTCAAGAATGTATTTCGTCTCCTTGGATCGAATAACGTGCGGCAAAGAAATTTATTGAAGAAAAAAAAAAGTCTTTACATATCCAAAAAGTGTAATAATTTGTTGAATATCCGGGATTAGCATATTTCCTTGTTAGGTGAGTTTTTTTTTTTGGTATCCTAGTTCCACGGTATAAGGAATCATGAGCTCTCAAGTTTAATGGAAAGGCACGAATGGTATTGCCGGGTCATTGCCTTTCAGTCAAATTCACCAAGATCTATTTGCTGTCCCTTTCGCCATCCGATTTCCACGTAACGAGTAATTGCGATCCGGAATTGTGAGGACGCGATTGCGATATTTGACGAAGAGATACGCAATGGAGTGGGAAAAGAAGGGGGAGGAAAAGAGGAGGAGGAAGATGGAAGAGAGGGAAAGGAGGAGAAGATGGATGCAGTCAACGTCGAAAGGTCGAAGCTTGGTTGAACGTTTATTGCGCAAATGGAGGAGTTTCCCACCCGCCGTTTCTCTAACCACATCTTTCATTTCATTTCATCTTCTCTCTTTCTTCCTCCGAGTTCTCAAAAGAGCGATTATAGCGATGAGATCGATTTAAGAATACGTACAGGTTTAGTATCGATTACGATTTTAAGATTTAAACGTGACCATTGAGAATAATTGATTATTGAATTTTATATTAAAAGGGGAAGAAAGAAAAAACATTGTTGAGGTATATAGAATCATTATAAATATTCGTTAGTATTATACTATCGATCAATGAGTTAGTTAATTGCAATTTTTATTCGGTAAAATGAAATTTTGTTTGTTTTTTTTTTTTTGTTTTTTTTTTGTTTTTTTTTTTTTATAATTGGAGAAAACACGATAATTTCGATTGCACGTTCTTTAATAATTTTAAATGTGATTATTAATCTTTTATACTTTTTATATTGTTTTTTCATTTCCCTTTTTGGATGCCTTATGCATAAATATGTACGTACATAGACAAATAGATCTGCTAGTTTTAGAACGTAAATGTTACAGGTGTTTTAAATGACATTCAGTATGGTTCACCAGTGACCTGTATGGAATTCAAGGTGTTCGCTAGTGTATACATTCGAATACGATTACTCTATAAAAATTAGAAATCTCTATAGAATCTATTGGTTCGGTCGATGGAATATCGAATAAGAGAAAAGATTTTAATTTATCATGAATATTAATATTTCAAATGAAACCGTTAATTTTGGTGATTTGAATGCATGAAAAATCGTGTTTCATACTCGAAAGAGGGACAATCGTTATCGGATTATCGATGAAATATTCGACCCTTTCATTGTTTCTATTTGTAAGAGAAACGTTTGATCTCATCGCTGATGCCTAGAAAATGTTCGATGGCTCGACTCGAATCGGATTGATCTGGGGTGGGGGAGCTTTGCTCTCAATGAAAGTTTCTCCGTGAGTGTCGTGCAAAATACGGAGGTTAAAATATATATATATATATATATATATATATATATATATATATATAAAGCACTCTATTTAAAATCGAATAAATTTTTATAAACCGAATGAAAGAAAAATGATAAGACAAATTAACTCGAAGATTTAACTCTTTAATGTCATGTAATTTTGAACTTGTACGTTCATATATCTATATTTTTTCTTCGTCGCAAACTTTATTTTTTTTGTTCATATACGAAGATTAACTTTTTTGTTAATTATAAGCTATATTACAAGTTTCATATCGTGTATTTTTTTTTTTTTTTTTTTTTTTTGACAACTAAAAATTGAGTTATATACGAATATTTTATTTCTCTATTAATCAGTTATCTTTCGCTTATATATATATATAAAAAAAGGAGAAACTATATCTTTTGATTATTTTTTTTAATTCATTCATTTTTCCAAAGCTATTTGGTATTCATTCATAACATTTTATTTTTAAACTTCAATAAATTTCACGCATTCACATTCATTGATCTTAGTTAATAGGTCAATTAGAAAAGCATTCAGGGAAGAGTAAACATTATTTGTTCTAATCGTTCCATCGATAATGTTCGCGAATAGACGTGAGGAACTAACAACAACAAGATGAAAATATTTTTCAAAACGATTCAATAGTACAGAGATCATCGTATTATTCAAAAATTACAATGAAAGAAGAAATCGATCCGACGATATATTCGCATAAAATATTTCGTTTACGCGATCACAATTAATTTTGTGATGTATGTGCACGTAAAAAATGAAGAGCAAAAAAAAAAAAAAAAGATACACGCGTGAAAAACGAGTAGGACGAGAATTAACAATTTTTATTCGTTATGGAAATATTTATTTTTAGTTATCTCGATAACATTCAGGCTCAGTTAATATTTTTTGATTCGTCAGAGCGTAAACGTGAGTTAACACGAATCGTCTGGTACGTCCCCTTCTCTTTAGAATTGGATGCTCTTTAATAATGTCTTCCTTCCTTCTTCCACCCCTTTTCTCTCTCTCTCTCTCTCTCTCTCTCTCTCTCTCTCTCTCTCATACATACATATACATGTATGTATCATGTACACACACAATTCCTCATTATGACGATTGTTTATTCCGATGCAGAAAGAGCAAGGGAAAGAAGAATCAAGACTGGGAAAGCAAGAGAGGAGTGTCATCCTCTTTCTCTTTTCCTTTCTTTCTCTATTTCTCTCTTTCTTTCTTTCTTTCTTTCTCGAGACTCTCCGGATGTTTCTGGATATTCGCCAAAGTAAACAATTTCGCGAGAAAGAGGCGGATGTGCTATGCTCCACGTCGCTCGTTACGTTTCCCTCGAATAGGCGCCAAGTTACGACACGTTCCTTGTTATAGAGCACTCTATCGTAAAGAGTACGAGCCATTTAACTCGAGTATTTTCTTCTTGGACCGTGACGGACCGTTTCTTGACTCTTTTTAATTTTCATTTTATATCTATATAACCAGTGGAAGTAATTAAAAGGATTTTTAATTAGATAATTATGAATAACAGATATGTATATGATATCTTATCGTGATTTTGATACGATGAAAATTCATCTATTTTCCTAGTTCCTAGTGTTCAATTATTTTCATAGTTTTCTTATAAGATTATATAAAACACGCATGATGATGATCGACTGCTAATATCAATTATTTTATCGTATATCAAGTGATCGTCTAAGAAATGCTGTCAAATATTTTAGAATATTGATATCTGAGACGAGGTATTTTTTTTTTGTTTTTTTTTTTTTTTTTGGAAAGAGAAAAAAGATAAACAATTATCATGATCGGTAATAGTTGATGAAAAGGTAATGACAAAAATTTTTATTCCACGATTATGGATACATTTATGAATTTTTTTTTATAATAATAATATTAAAAATCATTGATCTACAAGATCTGAAAAACCAGGTGATAGAGTCAAGCTTTTTTTTTCTTAAAAATCTTAGTATATAGAGAACGAAACCACGACATCATAGAAATTGGAACTTTATCCGGTTGTTAGTCCATTCGAAAGGGCATTCATTAGTTTCACCTCGGTGAGCAGTCATCGTAGCTCGTGTTTCGGGCTTTGTCCATTCTTTTTCTTCTTCTTTCTTTTTTTTTCCTTCCCTATAAAAAAAAATCGTAAAACTGCATCGTACTATGAAAAAAAAAAAAAAAAAAAAAAGAAGTTAGCAACTGACGAAAATTTTTTGCTAATCGTGTTATTATCTTTTATCTCTTTTTGTATCCTACTTAGCATAACTACTTATCATAACTATTTTTCAGATTAATAGATATCGCGAGTAATATCTTAAGATAGTAATCGAGAAATTTCACCACACTTCGTTTTTACTTTTCCACTTCTTTCGTCTCTATCTTTTTTCTTTTCTCTCTTTTTTTTTTTTTTTTTTGTTCGCGGTAATCACGGTTTAGATGTAACTTGGCCCAATTCAATGATTCAGCTTTGTAGATCGTGTGATAGATAGGAACCGGTTAGAGTATTACTGGAGCAAGTCGAGTTGTCTTTCTTTATTTTTGTTTTGAGCATACACACGCACATAAACATACATACATTCACATACGAAGATTTAATATCTCATTAAGTGTACCATGAAGTCCGTTAAATCAGCTATAATACATTGAAATCGACCGATGAATCTTATTAACGTGATGTTTTGTATCATTTGATGCTCGGAATTTATGAATTAATTCGAATATCCTTAGAAAAAAAAAAAAAAAAAAATAAACAAGTGAAAAAATAAAATCGATGTAAACACGTATTAGAAAATTCCTAGTAAATTCTAACACGTAAACAAATAAACAAAAAAATATGAGTGTGTATATCCGAAGATGTAGTTGAAGAAACGTAAACATTACATATGTGTTCCAATCGTCTTATCAATGATCGTAAATAGATACTTGAAGCTTCTTGTAATGTTTTTCTTTCAAGTTACGAGTTGAATCAGATATCAATGAATTCACGAAGTTTAATTTTAATTTTGTCTTTATATTCCGGGATATCGAAAAAGAAGGAAAATTATCAACAAAATCAATGACTGTTAAAAAAAATCATTAAATAAAAATATCCCTTTGACGATTTACAATTTATCTCAGAATACAAATAAAAAAGTAACACAATCTTTCTCTTTTCTCTTCACGTCCAACATTTCACGAATTAATTTTCTCAAATAATTCCGAAGTGAAAAATTCTATCCCAGAGATAATAAGAGGAAGTAAAACGTGTAAAGAAAAATTAATCGTTATTCGAAAAATGTATTCCTTGTTTTCTTTTCTCTTTTTTTTTTTTTTTCTTATTGCGTCGAGTATTTTTTCTGCACTTTTGTTAGAAAAAAAAAAAAAAAAAAAAAAAAGAAATAAAGAAAGAAAAAAGTGCAAAGTTTTATTTCGTACGTCGAAATGACTTTGAAAAAAAAAAAGTCGAATAGCCGCAATTCGATGCACGCAACGACGTACGTAAGTAGGTGTATCGTTACGTGAAGAAGAACGTAAAAGAGAAAGAGGAAAGGAAAAGAAACGGTGTTTTCCAAGAGGCCATCGTTTTCGTCGTCGTTGTCGTCGTCGTCGTCGTCGTCGTCGTCGTCTTTTGGTTCATTGCCACTGCCGTTGGTACCGAATATAGCGGGATCATGAGTCACGTTCCGTAATAAGACTATACTTGGCCAAGTAGAATCACTAGCGGGAGGAGAGAAGGTTTTCCAAGAAAGCAAGATCGTTCTCCAGCATCCATGGATCCTTTCCCCCTCTTATACCCTCTTTATATGTTGACAAAAACTCTATAGAAAAAAAGATTCAACGAGCCTGTCATGCTTTAGACCATGTCTCATACACTTCGAGTACTAAAAAGAGAGATATATAATACGAGATACTTTCAAGAGATGATTGTCGGATCTACAGGTCGAAAGATAAGCGCGAAATTTGGTGCTGGATCGCGTATTACTTTCTTTAATGCACGACTGAATTCACCGGGTCACGTTTGTGAATCTTTCTGATCATAGTTGATACTTGTTCTGTCTATGTATTCGTATGTATTTTTGAAGATCTAATCGTTATCATATTTTTATTTATTTATTTATTTATTTATTTATTTATTTTTTTTCGTTAATCCTTTAATGGACGATTTATCTTCTTTTATAAGTCTCCGAGAAAAGAAAAATATTTGTATTAATTATTATGGGTAAACACTGGAGTAGAAATAATCGAAAAATATTATGGAAAAGGTTCTTTTTTATTTTCTTTTTTGAATAAAATTTAATGAAAGATTTAATTATTGCAAATGCATTATATTGCCTTGTAATTTCGTCCGAAGGAATATCGTAACGATGAATTTTTTAATGAAATAGGCAATGCTACTTTTGGATTAATTTTAAATAATACTCGAGATCTTTGAATGAGAATTGCGATTATTCACTTCCACAATCGTGGAATGATCGCTGACTCATTTCTCGACAACATGGCCGTAACGCCGTGGAATCTTTTTACTCGTTTAATTGATTTGACAGATGATTCGAATTCTTTGCGGCTAAATCGCGTGTTCTCGCAAAATTGTGATCATCCTTGATTACACGATTGCACGATTATTGTTCTTCTAAGTTTTCCAAGCGTTTAATCTTTATCATCGTTCACCTCTCGTAATTCCAGGAAAACTCTCAGAATTTAGAAAATTCAAAACATACAGACGTACGCGCGCCTACACAGAAGGCGATTATCTATTATCTTTAACATTATTTACAAAAGCGATATGATATATCGAAGCTTTGTTGATGTCATATCCTATCTGCGTTATCTTTGTTCGCTCAGTATAATATTTTAGATCCTTTATCTTATCCTGATATTTCGATAGTTTCATTTTGTTCCTTACAAATTAACAATCACATTGAACGTATAATTTTTAACAAATTATCTTTCACTTTGACACCAATTTTGTTAACTTGGTACACGCATATACATATATATGAAATCTTTAATTTTTATTTTACTTTATATTTATGAATATATTTTTAACGTACAATTTTTCAGGGAAGCGTTTTTCTGTTTTTGATTTTTCTATTTCTTTTTTTTTCTTTCTTTTTTTGTTTTTTTGAGAAAGACAGGTAAAAATTTCTGTGAATGGAATTTAGACACCTCGTCGCCGAGAGATCGGCTCTCCGATAAATCCCGAAGTTTCGTTTTTTCACGATCGAAGAACTTAACTAATGTATCTTCGAAGAAAACTCAGAAACATCCGTTAGAACTCTTTCTACATTCCAACGAAGATTGTCTATAGCGTGAATACTTCCTCAAAGAAAACTTAGAAATGTAAAAGAAGACGGTGAACGCTTGTTTGTTATATCAACCGTGTTAAATTTGTTGAGTTCTTTCGTCGATTGTCCTGTATATCGAAAATGGCCAATCGAAATCATCCTTTAAAAATTTAATAGCCATTTTACGACGATATATATATATATTAAATACAAATATATGTATTAAAAAAAAAAAAAATGTATTTTCTTTTCCGATATACATTTTAGTTTCAAGGTTAACGTTAAAACATATTTGTTCGATGATAAGCTTTATCTTGAAGTAGGAATATAAAAATATGTCTCTTTCTTGCGTTATTAAACGTATAAATACTATATCTCATATGCGTGTTAATAGGTTAAATATATTTGCAGTTATCAAGAAGAGTAAAAAGAAAAAAGAAAAAAAAAAAAAAGATAAAAGAACTAGAAAAATATGCAATTTTTGTCGAGTCTACGAATTGAAATAACTTTACGATTTATTGATCTGTTTTCAACTGATTCGTCAATAATCACGGATACATGAAATCTACTTGTCATTATTTTTATTCTTAACTTAATCTTACAATAATAATAAATAAACGAAGACGACTTTTGATCAATACTTTTTCAATAATTACAATTTCAATAATTACATGACAAATTTAAGATATAAATATTGATTGCTTCCGAATTACGTACTACTAATTAATTACCTGTAACAATTAATAAATACGATTGGAGTAAAAAAGCGGCCATTGATATCGTAGATCGAAGCGACAATAAATGGAATAAAAAAAGTAAAAGAAAAACAAAAAAAAAAGAAAGAAAAGTTACGAATTATACCTCATCGCCCGAGAGAAATGAGAAAAAAAAATAAATAAAAAATAATTCGTTCGAATCCATGAGATTTCAAATTCATGAGACATTAGGTTTTGGTCTGGTCCCCTTTTCGTCACGCGATTCGCATAAACTTACGCGTGCATTTGGTGTCGTAGCGACCGTCGAAAGACCTTTTCCCCTCCTTCTCCTCCAGTTCTTTTTCATTCTTCGTCAACATCCTGCTTCCTGTACTGCTTACGTGCTCTTTCACGACATGCAGACAGACTCGTGCGTGCGTGTACTCGTTCACTTACTCACTCACTAACTCACTCGCTCGCTCGCTCGCTCGCTCGCTCACTCACTCACTCACTCAGTCAGTCAGTCACTTACTCATTTCATTCACTTCACTCACTACTCACTCACTCGAGGGACACGCACGACCTATCACGACACGCGTGTGTTAATCTCGATGCGTAAAAAAGGCGTGTACGCATACTACTGTTCATAAGTCATCGAACACCTACGTTTATTCAATTTCATGTCCGATTTAAATTACAAAATGAAAGCACAGTAAGCGGTAAAAAATTATTCGTTCTTTAAGTTACGTCAAATAGCTTGATATCGTTTATAAGTGATGACTTAATTATATATAATTGTTATTTTTCAATGTCTGCGTTTCAAAGAACAGTTTCTTTTAATATCTAATAATAAGTAAGAAAAGGAGGACATTGATCTGTAGTAGAGAAGCCTTGGTAGTTTTGGTTTAATTTTGTATTAGCTACTTCGTTATTAACTCGAGTAATTTTTCAAAGTGGTTCAGCACGATCTTTTTTTCTCTTTCATGAATAATAAAAAGAAGATATTGATCTGTATTTAAATTCGGTCGTTTTTTTTCTTTCTTTCTTTCTTTCTTTTTTTTACTTTTCATTTTTTTTTCTCGATTGAATACCACTTTGAAAGATGACAGCTCATATTTTTAAAGCGTTACAATGAAATAAATATATATCTTTGAAAAAGTATAAATTACCTATGACTTATACTTATATACTCTCGTCATACATACCCATACATATTGAGAATCGTGATGATGCATACGACTGGTTTGATTTTTTTTAAGACATTGCTTTTTGAATGGATCCTTTCGAGTATTATGGGCATGTGTATACATACATACGTACATATAACGAAAGAGCATTACTCGTGATAGTTGCCAGCATTATTCGTGACGACCTTCGTGCGTAGGTCAAGAGCACGTGGGTGTAGATGCACTCGGCCTCGATTCGAGAGAAAGAGAGAAAGAGATATAAGCTCGTCCTGAGTTATTTTCGAACGTTTACATTCCAGATAATGCTATCATCTTATGCAGATGTAGTTGTTGATGATAATCGAAGATTTATGACAATTTTTATAAGTAGACCGGATAAGATCAATGAAATAAAACTTTTTCGTTGGCGTCTTACGGGCAAGACAAGATCGTTCGAGGCGTTAAAGAAAAAAAATCTTATGATTCGCAGGTGCAACCAGTCGCGGAACTATCAGAGCTCTCAAGACGAGGTGGAAGCGACGGCCAGCAAGTCGAGCTGGCACCTGCGAATATTCGCGGTGGCACGCTCCGTCGATCCGGTAGCCTGCGGTTTCATCAGAATACGGTAAGTCTTCGATCGATTCAGTAGCCTCCTTTCTCTGCCCAACACCTTCATTATTTAAATTAGAAGACTTGATTTTTCAACTCCGAACGAAACGTTTAAAAGATTCTTTACCTATTACGGACGATATTACGAGTTTTTTCCTCTTTTTTTTTTCTTTTTTTTTTTTCGGGAAAAGCATTTTGAAATTATTTGACGATCGATCTTAGAGTAAAAGAATTCTTTCAAACCTCGAAAAGATATTTCTCGATTACGCTATAAAATTTGATCGTTGCTTTTAACTCGTATTCGATCATATCGACATTTTGTCCAATTTGTGGAAACTTTAGTTTTGTTTCTATTAGTAAAATAAGAACTGTAAGAGCAGTAGAATAGGAATTGTCAATTGTGCGGAATACAATTTTTGTTAAGTCGTCGACTTATGTCCGATCATGGTGTCAATTTTAGACAAGGATAATGTATATTCCTATATTCGTTAAATAAAGAGTGAAGGAGACAATAAATAGGGTATACATATATATCGAAATTCCTAAGAGAAATAGAGAAAGAGAGAGAAAAAGAGAGAGAGAGAGAGAGAGAGAGAGAGAGAGAGAGAGAGAGAGATATCATAGAGGTGCTTACTTTCCACCCACATTCTCTAGAACGACGCAGTGGCATAGTAATCGCATAACGGTACACATCCCGACTTCTTCGTACTTTAACGCTTTGTTTCCATTGAAGCTAACGGACGTAATACTGATATAAGAATGTACGTGTAATGAAGAGGAAAGAACCTCGCTATCTTGGTCACTTATTTATTTGTAGGAGCTAAACGAAGATAGAAAGAGAAAGAAAGATAGAGAGGGAGGGAGAGAAAGATTTTCGTTTATATCGTATTTCAGACGATTTGCAACTCGGAACGTCAATATGACAGAAAGTGTTTAAAGTTCATCGTGCGTCCTTCGTTTCATTATAAATCATTCGAATATGGCGTTATTTATAAGATATAACAACTGGGGTCGATATATAATCATCGGTATTAACAATGGGATCCACGTTGCACTGTTTCATTCGTAGCGTTTAACTTGCAAACAATTATATCAGACTTTCCATGTTTAAATCTAATCTGATCGAAGTTTACTTTTCATTTGGGTTAATTGTAATTATTAAATTGAGAATTTAATATTGGAACAATCATTTAAATCTGAACAAACTCATTCGTTATTAAATATTGATTGAATGTCCCGACACGTAGACATTCATTCACTACGTACATAACTCCGATTGATTTTAGTCGCAGACAGGATGCGACGTCGAAAGTACTTGAAAATTTCTCGCGAATCGTCAATGTTCCACCCTTAATCCACGATCCACGAGCAAATGGGGTTGATTTATAGCGAGATAGGGGAGAGTGATAGTGCTTGCGGGCTTTTGAAATGCCGTTAATAAATTAAATTGTCGTACGGTACATTCCACGTTCTCGTTGACACGGGATCGTCGGCTCGTGTAACGTCATTAACGAAGATCAAAGGCCTGTCAATAATTTCATGTTACATCGATCGCGAATGATCTTCCATTATCACTTTACTGCGAAGATATATTATTCGTTCGTTACGTCTTCATCGTGTGCGATCTTTACGATGAAAAACCGGTTGTCTTGACGTTCTTTTATCATTTCTTTCCCATGACGTTTTACTCTTTATATCTAGAGTGGTATATGTGTACGTGCGTCGTGCAGTTTTGAATGGAGCAACGAACGATGGCCAAACTCGCACCATTTGTAGTCTCTCAAGAGACGACTGCTTTTCACCGGTGCAGCTGTACAAGTTAATTCTCTTCTCCCTCTTAACCCCACCTCTCTCTCTCTCTCTCTCTCTCTCTCTCTCCCTTTTCTCATGCGTAACGTATCGATCGTTAAGTCGATCCCAATGAGGAAACTAGTTGGCTGTATTATTATTGTGTTCCTTTTCACTAGCTTCTTTCCTTTAACCTTTAGACCGTTAGCATGAACCAACGTTTGGGCTTGGTACAAGCTCGTTTCTAAGAAAAAAGAAGAACACGAAGATAGGATCGTTGCAAGAATTTATGTAATACAATAAAAATATGATTATGGAGATAGAGGAATCCTTTTGGATCCTTGACATTTGTGCTACTTTTATTTTCATCTGAAAATATTCATCGCGTTCGTATATTTATGCATTTGGGAAATAATAACATTCCAAGTTGCGAGATGAGAAAAATGGCGGTTTCGGTCATCCGTGAAATTCGTTCGTAGGTTAAAAAATTACGCGAGAAATTTCAAACGTTTGATCGACTGTTTGAACATTAGAACATTCTTTGAAGCAGTGAACAGAACACAGACGTTTTCTAATGATTAGTCAGAACGTAAAAGCGATTATACTGCATCATACGACGTATCGGAGAAGAATAGACCGGTTCATATTCACGAGGTGATCGGGTCGCATCGATACTGGTGGTATACTAACTTCAGAGAGAATGGTATCGTTTGTTCTACCGAGTGTCGGTAAGGTCGGTACTTATACACTTTGGTACCGAACGCGTGTAATGCGTGTAATGTTATGCGTGACGGTAACGTTCTCTAGTGGACGTTCTCGGTGTCTCTCCAATGAAAATGAACTTGCTGCTATTGATTCAAAACTATATTCAGATTACTTTATAGCAGAAAGATTCTCGAATTTTCTTCGATTCTTCTTATTTCAAATCAAATCAAATATATTTTATGCACGTACTTGAATTGTTATTCTTTTTTCTTTTTTGAAAATCATTTTTATCACATTGTCGCATTCTTGAGAATTCTTGAGATATTATTCGCATTTATTTTTTTTTTAATGAGAATGAAGTTCTGTAACTGTTATTATTCCTAACTATTACATATAGATACGATCACTCGGTATGCATCATAATTTCCTTCGAAAGTAAATTAAAGAAACGAATTCTTGTCGGGCGTGTCGAGGAATTCATGCGGCATAACATAGATCGTTCAAGGTTCTAGGCTGGTGTAAAATGGACGCATCGTTTAATAGGGTGCGGTCGGTCTCTTCGGACGTATAAGAAAGTTGATTTGTTTCTTGATTTTTCTCTTTTGCCTCGCTTCTCCTTCATTTCATTGTTCATTCGGTTAACTGCTAATGTTCATATTTTACGATTATCGTTTCAGTCCTAATGTTCATTATTTTTCTCATTCCTTGTGGATTGAACACGTATGTAGCAGTTTATTATGCAGCAACATCGTACGTAAATGTCGCATTATGTAATTACAATTGCGGAGTACGCGTTGCGTGTAAGTGATTACGTCGTTACCGTTCTCCAGCATCATTATATTATGTATATACTAAGTTCTCAAAGCAAACTGCGACGGGCAGGTCGTTTGTGTACAGACGATAATGTCGTTCGTCATCGAGCGTTGAAAAAATATCTTTTGCCCGGAGCCACGATGCCGGTGCATTGCAGATGCCTGTTGCAATATGTCGATCCAGACGATATTTACTACGTATCTCTCTTATTTTACGCGAGTTTCTTTCTATTTGTTTTTCTTTTCTTATATCTTTTTTTTTCTTTTGTTGTTTTTTTTTTCCCATTCTCGCCGAGCACACGTGCGGCAAGTGTCAAACGTCGACATTTCAAAATTGATCATTAACGTCCTAGAATGATCTTAAACGAGACTGTAAGTAATAAAAAAATGTTATAAATTATTATCGACGTTTGTCATTGATTATTGCAAATAACTGTACTAATTTTACCTCTTTGTACATATCGAATTGTTCCATTAAAATTTGACACGCATTCGTTACTGTTTCATTTAGTCGTGTTTGAAAAGTTTAAGGAAAGAAAGACAATATATATAAAAGCGGTAATTATATTGTAACGAATGACAAGAATCCAAAAAATTTTGATTACTTCAATCAATATTAGGTCTATTCTATACGTTCGAAGTCGGCTATTTATGAACCTCTGACGTAATGTCGGCATAAATTTGCGTTATCCGTAATACTATGCGAGACTCATGCATTTAGTTTCTTGAACATTTGACATTTGAACTGCGTAGTTAATAGTGGTGTATTAGCCATTTAAATTTGTCCTAAAAGCGACGATACTTAAAGCTTTTATGCATTTTTATAAAATTTATATGAATTATTTTTTATGGACAGTACATGTACATTTCGTATTATGTTCTTTGTTGAAAAAGAAATAATTTTGTTTTCCCTGAATGATTGCATTACTTAGCTTTCTAAGTTCTGCTTTCCCAAGTACATCGTTCAATGATGTGTTTTTCTGTACATTTTATGCAAAGAGGTGTTTTGTTACAGTAAAATATCCGACAATTGACAACGACACTGTGGTATACCTTTTCTCTTTTTTTTTATAGCTGTTTTTTACGGCTATTTTATGTGGACAAGTATTCGTAATGAACGTTTTATATCGTATATTTCTTTGTTATTTTCTTGTTACTTCATATCAACACCGAATATACGTACATATTATCTTCTGCCCTTGTCGTTTTAACGCGTTTTTAATTTTTATCGTAGTTGTAGAATGTAAGCCTATGATTATTACTTCGAGGAATTTTAATTATTACATTTTATAGGTATAGAATCGAGTTTTCCTTTTTTTATCTAGCTTGTTAATAATTAATAAATATTTCTCTGTGCTAGTTTTTTATTTGTTTGTTACTTATAGGATATAATGATCTTCTCCTACCGTTTCTATTAATTCCTTTAAAGATGTTAAATATATTACACTATAAATAAATACGGAAGATTACGTTTCTCGATTCGATCTATATCAATTGTTTGTTGATAGAGTATTTTCGATTGGTTTTTGATTTGTTCAGTCAATATTCAGTAATCTTTCCACGGTTATCTTTTGTTAATAACTTTTGTTAATCCATTTGATATTATACGATTGTATGCTATTACTTATTGAGGTGACCTGGTTTTCGATGGACGTTACTACATTGCTGTATGGTACTCTTCTCAGTTATTTCAGTGTACTTAGAAACATATGTCCCATGTAGCTTTCACTGCATATTCATTGATATCACCATGTAGTCCCAAAAGTATTATGTATAATTCAAACATTAAAATTCGTGTACTTGTCGACGGTTAACATGGATTAATATTGATTATAATGATCGAATTCATATTTCTCATACTCACTTAAATATTAATATTTAATTTTTATTTAAAAAAATATTTCTAAGATTTCTTCGTAAGCTCGTTTGTCAATTATTTAAACTTAATATGATACATGATATATGTAAAACGAACAGAGCTCGGATAATGATGTCTAATTGTTATCGCAGTATATTAACGAATTAAGTTTTAAGTCTTAACAAAAAACTGTTAAGTTGTAGCTTTACGTAAGTGTTAGGAACATCGGATTTTAATATTCACGATATTTAGTATCGGTGATATTCGATGCGTCGTTCAGGTCTCATTCACAGAACCGCCCTGCTGTCTACATGCTTCGCCGAGATGTCGTAAAAATAGTGGCAACAAGTGGTAAGTGCTACATGGTAACCGTGCGAAGACACTTGTTGCTACTGTATGGTCGAGACAGCGCGGCGACATTCGAGCTTTAGGTTTTCGGTTCACATCGTCAATATTTCTTTTGACGTTAATTCATATTTTGAATCAACGCTTGCTTCTTTAAACTTTATCGTTTATCGTATAGTTTTGTTTAATGTTTTCTTTTTATATTGTTCTTTTTCTTTTCTTCTTTTTTTTTTTTCGGGAAATATCTTTTCTACAAATCTTTGATATAACTATAGCCGATTTAAAATCAAACAATTTTATTAAGACTTCATTGGATCTGCCAATATGTAATGTCAGAATTTTCTTGAAACTTTTTTCTTGAAAATTTTAATATTGTCTACTTATTGGCCAATTTAATAGTTATTATTATTATTGGCTTTACTTATTAATAGTATACAAATAAATCGATAGTTAATTGCGAATTGTTATTTTGGATAAATTTGGTTTTATAAAGATGACGTTGAGAAGGTTAATAAGAAAATAATTAAAAAAAGAAATTAAAAGGGACACACGATAGCGATTTGATACTATTGGTCTTACCGGTATAAATGTTTTCGAGCTAGGTTTCATTTGACTTGGATCGATTTCTTGCGGCGAACGATATTCTCGTCTCGCTCGTTTTTCTTAGATTCTCGATCATGACGCGTCGCGAGCCACGCTTCGTTCGAATCGATCACCTACATAATCGCTTCGGAGGAAGTAGCAGAAGATGATGAGTGAAAAAAAAAAACTATTGCTAGCAAAAAGAGATTAACGTTGAGTGGATACACGATACGAGTGGAATTAACCTGAATGGATAATTGACTCTTAGTAATTGCACTTATCTTTATTGAATTTTATTTGCGATATCTCGGGGATAAAATTTTTATTAATAGATATCAAGGTTAAATAACGTTTAACTCGTTATAACATCATTTATAAATTATACAAATTTGAGAGTATCATTTTATTTACATGACAAATCTTATAAATAAATCATTTATTTAAGTAAACATCGCCGTCGTCAGCGTTGTTATTATAAATAAAAATAATAAAATATTTATATCGTTTATAAAGAAAATAACATTTAAATTATTATTATAATAATTTATACATGATATTATATATAATATTAAACTTTTAAATTGTGTGAGTAGTAATGGTCAAATGATAAAATCTGTACATTACTTACTGTTATTTCTTTTTTTTTTTTTTATGCAACCGAGAACATTCATATTTCATAAGTAAAAATATTCACGCATGAATATCGCAAGAGAAGCTCGACGTTGCGTCTTCGTAGCAAGTACTCGGAGAAATATTCTGGTTGCGAGACGTTACGTTTTAATTAAATGCTTCGTGTCTACAATACATCTCACGACATTCTTTTCTCGTTCTCGCCTTCGCATTATACCTACTTCCTTGCGTTCTCCGTTTCTCTCTCTTTTTCTCTCTCTCCCTCTCTCTGACAACCGTGGGTTTATGAGAAAACATCATTGAACGGATTTTATTTGCTGATGGCTTTCGTTTCTAGCTTTCACGTATCTTATTAGGAAAAATTCTAAGAATTTTCTTGTTTTTCCTTTAAACTATTATAGTTATCATTGACTCCTAAAAGATAATTGTTTCGTCTGTCGATTATCAATAGGTCCAAATATAAAGAAAACTCGAACTTTGACATTGATAATTTCGTATACGTCGTATAATCGTGTTAATTTGAGAGATTAGTATATCAAAAAATAAATTCAAAATATTCTTTGTTTTTTATTAACGATTTTGTTGTCATTTCAAATATTTTTATCATTAATTTAATTATCTTATTCTTATATAAATGATGGATAATTTTTTTCTTTCTTTCTTTCTTTTTTTTTTTTTTTTTTTGAGAATAATTTCTTCTATGATCATTAGATCAATAATTGTTGACCTGGAAAAGGGATCGAAAAGGTTGGGACGCGTGCCAGGTATAGTAGTTATAAAGTGCAGCAGCGTTACGGATTTGGCATATGTTACAGTCACTGTTACAGTCGTACCAGTCAATCCGGTCTCTACTTGCACTCCGTGAGTCATCGTTGTTATCCTTTTTCCCGCAAAACGACACTCGATATTCGCCATCGAGTTCGGACATTATTTTTCAATCCTTTTGATCAAGCCCTTTTTTAACCACGCCATTAAATTTCGAACGAATCTAATCGACCTAGGAAAAACACGTTCGTGTTCTTTTTTATCTTTTTTGTTTTCTTTTCTTTTTTCTCTGCTTGTTTCTTTTTTTTTTTTTTTTTTTTGTAAATTTCTCAAATAGAAAAAACGTTCAACGATAACATAAGGAGCGATAAGAAACGTATACCGGCTTGATCATCTTCCGAGTTCAGAAACTGACCTCAATTGATTCAACACGAAAGTCTTTGTACAGCCTGTTGACGATTATAATCACGACGATGAAGAAATCAGGTCGATATACGTTAAAATTTCTATTCATGGATAAAAAGTAGAGATTTTAAAGCGACTACGAGGATCATTTAATAAAGAGAAAAATAAAGAAACGTGTGATAATAAAACGTGTGTCTTTCTCAGGCTCTCTCCGTCTCTCTTTCTTTCATATGTTTGTATCTCCTTCTTTCTTTCTCTTGGGTAGATATTTCTATTCGTTTCTCCGAGAGCAGCTCCATCTTTTTTACACGACACAAGGTCGTTTTTGCCATTCCTCTTACGTAGTGAGTAACACGTCTCTTGTTCTTCCTTTCTTTCTTCCCTCGAACGGCCTCGACCGACCTTCCTTCGTCGTTTTCTCCGGCTTCACGAAGGCGTCTTCGAAAAGAATTATTTTTGGTCCTCGCTTGGTAAAGTATAGATGTATATACGCGTATGTGTGTGTATGTGTGTATACTTATAATAAGTTATATGTAGAATATCTCTGCATCCCTGAACTTACGTTGGACTATATCTGGTTGTGATCTGACGAGTGATTTATTATTCCGAAATTAGTCTTGTACTTCTCGAACTTCAAAAAATTAACGAGGTTGTAGGATTTACGATTGGATTAACATTTTTGGCAAGTTAATCTGTTGATTGACGATAATTTTTCTTCTTTCTTGTTTTTTTTTTTTTTCTTTAACTTTAATTTATAAAAACGTTTGTGCGTCGAAACGAGCATCGAATCTTTTTAATTATATAAATCTCTTCTTTTCGACTTATCTGTTATCGATTATTAAAAATTTTTCATCGCATTGTTTAATGATTCTGTTCATGAGATATTTTTATAATTGTTTATTATCAATGAAAGATAAGAAAAACAAATGATACAGATTGTTTTGTTAATTTTTGGTTTTATATCTCTTTTAAAAGGAACGTGTGGTATTGTACTACAATATCGACAAAAATACTTTCTTTTTCTCTTTCTGAAAGTTTCTCTTTTTCTTTAGATACTACGAAACGTTTCGTTGGATGTGATATGAATTATACCGAGGTGTAAATATTGATAATCGGGGACGTGAGTAATCGATAATCTTATTTGACAAAATGTCAAATAAACGATATCGAGTCGCCAGTTATCTCGTCGAAAAAAATCAAATAATTATTTAGCTATTATTAGATATACCTTAGACATTTGTGCACTTTCTTATTTACTTTTTATGTAACCATTATTAAATACATAAATAAATAAATAAATCATCATAATGATCATAATCGAAAGATTTTATAAGAATCGTCTATTCGTATATAAAAAATAATATCGTTCAATGTGTGTTCGTCGAATTCTTTTGCACAATAAAAGGGGTATGTTGTACCTTTAAATCAAATGTTTCGCACTCATGACACAGAAAGGATTTATTCACCCGAATGCAACTAGATTTTATGGGAGGATGAAATATCAGGGTATACAGAATTATAGTAGAAAGTAACGGTTAATGAAAACCGATTGTTTCTCTCTTTCTTTTGCTCTTGTTGTCGAGTCGTACTTGGCTCGGCGCATTCACCGCATGTATGTATGTATGTACGTACATATGCACCGGTAACCGTCGAGAAATCCAGCCATTTCGCCTACGCTTTTTAATCCCAGCTGTGTTATACACCTTCTTCTCTACCTTTAGCCAAAGGTGACACGTTTTCTGGTTTATTAACTTCGCTATATCTATTTTCTACCATTATACGATCGATATCTTAATGTCTAATATATCTAGATTAGAGTTTAAAATTTAATACCTATAACAATTTATATCTCTGTAATATCATATATATATATATATATTTATTTTTTTAAATTATTACATATTATATATATATATCATATGTATATATTTTACTGCATAAAATATAAAAAAATTTATATTTATATTATATACAAATATAATAATTGTTCATTGAGTATACGCATACACTTATATCTACGTCTAACAAATATCGTACAGTGCTTGTATCGCAACTCGCATTAATTAAATGTTAGATAGTAAAGAATAAAAAATAAAATCAAAATATTTTTTTAACAAAGAACCTTTCTTTATTTGAAAATGGCAAGAATAATTTATTGTTGTTCTTAATTAGTCTACAGAATCGGTGAATAAAGCGTATACGAGAAATTTTCAACATCCATTTATACGTAAATGAGGACTCGTATGAAAAAAAAATTGTGTGGAGAAATTAACAATTTTTTTAATTAATTAACTGACGGTTTATCGATTCTGTTTTTTTTATTTATTTTTTTTGTTTTGTTTTTTTTTTTTTGTTATAAAAACGTCGTGCTAATGATCGATGCTTACTGATCTTTAATTCGTCATCGAACGTCCTACGACACTCACATAGATTTAGTTGCGCGTAACGATGGAGAAATTGTCGTGTAGCAATACGCCTACGTCTTATCGATCTTCGTCGTTTTACACCCCTGCACTTTGAATACGCGTTCCGCTTGTCGAACAATGACGAGTGCGTCATCGTTTGTCAAGATAATTCAGCTTCATGTTAGCAAGTATCGTTTTGATTCTCACGATACGTCGCCTGGTGGGCCGTAACGTGTATTATTCTTGTTGTAAATCTCTTTGAACAATAAAGCTTTAAAAATAACACTTGCATCCTACTGAAAAATATTATGAGATATCGTTCATACAATGAAAATAAATTTTCAATTAAATTTATATTACGTAGAGTATTCAGTTTTATTTAATTATTTGTTTTCTTTTTCTTTCTTTCTTTCTTTCTTTCTTTCTTTTTTTTTTTTTGTACACACAATATCTTGTTTTAACATTATTCTCTTTATAGATTTTACGAACGGACAGGTTTTCTTTGAATTTTATTAAAACATGAAACGTAATTTATAGCGTTTTCTATATATATATTGGTTAATTGTACTTTCTGTATTGTTAGTTCGATAGTTGTAATGCGCCTGTCGACGATCTCTAGTAAAAGATAGTAGAAGTCTGAATAAAGGGTTGCGTCTGAAAAGGGATAGGGCGTGGTCGTTGAAAAGTAGAGATAAGCCTATGGGATTGTTCGAATTTCAAAACAATATATTTAACAACGACAACAACGACAACAACAACATTAATACTAATAATAGGCAATAATAATAATAATAATAATAATAATAATAATAATAATAATAATAATAATAGTAATACTATTTGTAATTATTATAATAATAGTGGTGATAGTAACTGTGCGTGACTTAGAAAGTGGAGTGAAAGTTAACAATAAATTATTATTTATTACTCTTATATATATATATATATATAATAATGTCCACGTAAAAAGAGAAGAAAAAAAAAAAGAAAGCCATATAAAAGAAAATATATCATCGATAAATTTAATGATTCCAAATGTACGAATTATTCGATCTAAAATTATCTATTTTTTGTAATTGAATCGATGCAATCTTTCCGACTCATTTTCAATCGCGATTTGTATTTATTTATTTATTTTTTTTTTTTTTGATATATTTATTTATATTTTTCTTTGGTAAGTAAATTTTCGTTGTGGTCCCGAGTCAGTTTCCGTTCCATTTCGAGACGAATAAGGCTCCACTGGTTTTACTTCGCGGGATGCAATCCGGTGCGTTAGGAGTTTCTTAAAATAGTTTCTTGAATCTTCACGCACGCATTGCTCATAGCACGTGCAGTGCACGCGGATACGGTACGATGTCTGCTGCAATGTATCGCACGTGACGTGCCTTTGAATCCTCATCCTCACCGAAATCTTCCTCTTTGATATGTGCGAGTGTATCAATCCTACGATAAGTTCTTCGATAGATCGATTTATATTCCTTGTACATTATACGATTCGTCAAGTTAATCGCTGTTTCGATACCAGTACTTTTCCTTTCTTTAGAAATATATTTTCCGACGATATATTATATTTTTAAAATGAATATTCTATCGTAGGACACGAACAATCGGAATATTTTTTTTTTTTTTTGAAATTTTATTTTATTTTATTTTATTTATTTATTTTTTTTTTTTGATCAATTCAAAATCTGATTTCGTAGAATCACTTCGAACGATTCGAACAAAACGATGAAAGATCGATCAGTTTGAATTCAATCAAATGAATTTTAATTTAATGACGAACAATACATATTATTAAAAAATACGAATTTACGGTTACATTGTTTTCGTAATATTTGATACTTCATTGAAACATTCAGGATTAAAAATTTTATTGGTTTTTATCAGCTTTTTTATCGATTTTTCTTTTCATTTTTTTTTTCTTCGATTGCTCAATTGGTAAATAAATGTTAGTTCGACGAACCTCTAAAATATTTTTCTCTCTTTTTTTATTTTATACAAAATCAATGAACGATAGATACGACAAGGAGTCTGTAAACGCAAACAGACGACTGAAGTGCTTCTTGGAAATCACTCTCGCGTATGCTACGTACTCGTGTGTTCGGTTTTACATGGGTGGAGTACCACGACCTCTCCTTGTCGAGCATCGGCCGTTTTAATCAGCGAATAATATTATATCGGACATTTTACGAGAGAATTTAAATTAAACGCTTTTGTTCGTGGAATGATCATGATTTAGGATCACATTTCGTATTTTATGTCTAGTCATATACCTGTCTACATATATTTCAAATAAATGATACCAATAATTAATTTTTCAAACGAACAAATATTTGTCCGAGGCATTGATTATTCCATTTTATTTATAAATTTAATATACTCGATCTCTCACGAAAAGAAAGAAAGAAATTTCCTATTTATACATTAATATTAATTACTTATTAATATTTATTAAATAATTATATAAAATAATTACATACGTAAAGTCGTTAAAGAGTAAAGAAATTGTAATTGCAGTCTTAAGTCATTATTAACGTTAAGCACGAGGACTAAAGTAAAGTAAGAAAAAATATGATGTCCTTTGCAATATATGCATATGATAAATTTAATACACTATTAACTTTTCTATTTTGTTATTAATATTAACACCAAATGACGCACGCATAACACTATTAATACTATACTAAAAAAACAAAAAGAATTATATGATATTATGATAAATAATATTACTATTAAAACAATATTTCATTACATGTATTATCATCGTTTCTTCCTATTCTTTCTCTTTTTATTAATACTATAAGAGACATAAAATTATTTGTACGAATTGAGTAAAAAAAAAAAAAAAAAAAAAAAGGACGAATCAATAATAATTCAATTGCACCGAGCATTAGTTTTGCAAATTTGTTGTCTCCTTTCCTTTCTTCCTTCTTCTTTTTTATCTCAATAATGTAAATATCTGATTCAAGAAATCAGAATCAAAATGAGACTTAAAATGTGACTACGTAATCAGTGACAAAAAGGGATGGTGGGAGAAAGAAGAGCAAAAGAGACAGAGAGAGAAAGAGAGAGGAGACATTGCTTTAAACGAGAAGGACAAAGAGGACATGAGCTTGTTTCATGTGAATGTAAGAGAGATAGAGAGTTAGTTAAAGAGCGTGGATGTGGAGGAGGGAGAGAAGAAAGAGTTCCTTATCGAGTCCGAAGAGTCGAAGAGAAGAGAAGGAGAACTCCAGTCATTGCTGGCACACGCCTCTCTCTCTCTCTCTCTCTCTCTCTCTCTGTCTTTCTTTCTTTCTCTCTTTCTCACTCTCTCTTTCTTTTTCTCCTTCTCTCCAGCTTCTACTCTTCTTACCGCGAGATCGCGTTACTTCAGTCGAGACTCGAGGGACTCACGGTACGCGAGTCGTTCTTCGAGAGGAAGTTAACGAGAGAGTGGCGAGTAGAGAGCGATATCGTTGAGATTCGTGCGTGAAAAGGATTCTTCAGGAAGAATAAGAAAATCTCCTTCGTTCGTTCTTTCGTTCGTTGTAATTGAAAAAAAAAAAAAAAAAAAAAAAAAAAATAGAAAATAGAAAATTGTCAGATACCGAAGATTCATTCGATAAGATTTCAAAAGAGAAAGGAGAAAAAAGGAAATCATTTTTGTAATGAGATCTAATTTACAATGAATACGTGGAATTGAATTTGTTCTGTTTATTGGATCTTACGTTCGTTCGTTAGAAATTTGATTATAAATATGATATAATTCATTCTTCGATAGAAACGTTCATTCTTTGACAGAAGAGTTGAGAAGGATAAGAGTGTATTCTTCGGTATTAAAGTGTTTTAACGTTTTAAGAGAAAATAACTGGGAAAGGGGAGATTAACTGGCTCCTCGAAAGAACATTTCCTTGTTTATTGAGAAAATTCTGTCGACGGTAGAATATTTATATTCTTCTTAGACAAACATCTTCCTTGAACTATCGTAAAGCAATTTAGTCTGAGCTAAGCGTTGTGGTTTAATGCGTCATGGAAATCATCTCGTTAGGTTCCTATTATCTTCGCATCGTGTTGTTTGTCCGTGAGACTAGTTCATAACGATCCTTGAATTGCTTTTCCTTTGAGATAATCGTACGTACGTTGTTCGAAGATCGCATCGCGTCGATAGACGCAGAAAGGGTCTGTAATGTTTCTAACAACGACATGAAAATACTTTTACGTGGTATAGTTTTTGGAAAGGAATAATGGAATCGAATCAACGATTAGATAAAAGAGTCAGAACGAGAAGTAATCTAACGAAAGAAAAGAAACAAGGAGTTTGACAAAACGAAATGTTGGACGTGTAGGTCCAAGAATATCGGATCGGTGATCGGTTAAAAGACCAAATCGATTTATCGAAGTAGAACGAATCCAAAGAGACCGGCGAGAATCTTGACGAGATAAGAAAATGAATCGTCGATCGGCGTGCGTATCGAGAGAACCGGTAAAGCAGTGAGTTTTTGCGTTAAGCGCGATCAGATGATATCGTAAGATTAGAAGAGAAAGCGGATGTGTTTGCCAGAAGGTACTTAGCCGAATAATCAGCAGAAAATCTCGAGATGCCGCGTAGGAACGAGGACGAGGTCGATAAGGACGACTCGCCTTTGAGGGCACATTACGTCTTGCATAGATCGTGTCGTGGAAAAGCTCACGCCAGTGGGATCGCTAAACAGACCAATAATCGTCGGATGATCCTTGCTCATCCTGAAAAAGTGACGGAGAGAACGAACAAGGCAAGAGAAGAGCTAACGACCAATCCTAGAAACGGTTTTCTACAGAAACACAGTAGAAACAGTACGAGTTCTTGGGATTGTAGCGACAGTGACAGCATGAACAGTCTCGAAGTTGTTCAGAATCGAATACCAAATTCGAATAAAAATTCAACGAAAATAATACCAAAGAATAGAACATTTTCGCAAGGTAGTAGCACGCATTCCTCTTGCTTGTCTAGAAACACGATCGGAAGTTCGTCGAAGAAAAAAAGAGAGAGTTGGGCTGATACTTTGAGAGGTGGTTTGGTCGATGATAAGATCAGAAGGATGGAAGAGGGTTGGGACGATAGTAATATCATTGAGATGCCTAAAGAAAGAAAATGGAGGAGGATCACCGCTGAGATCGAACAAAAATTACCAAACGGTGCTGAGATCTTTGGATTAAGAGGTGGCTCTAACACGACTGCTAAAAATCGGATCAATCACTCGACTAAGAAGCTTCTTAAAAGGAATCGCGGTAGCGTTGTTCAAAGGCCTACCAAACCGATCTATGACGTCGTCGAGTGGGAGGAACTTTTGGAAATGGCTCTGGCTAAGAAGATGGCTCGTGGAGGACGTAGAGAATATAGAAAGGAGAATGGGAAAAAGGGATCAGAGGAACGTCGAGAAACGGAGGACTGTTTGAAACGTCTTGAGGTGCTTCTTCAAAACAGAATGACGCCGTTAAACGTCGAGGTAGAACATTTTATCCGAAACTACGACTACAAATCTTTATCGATTTCTTCGAACAAACAATGATCGATTACTACGTTTCCAAAAATTCACGATATATCTTAATGATGTTTTCAGCATGAGTAAAACGAATTCTTCTGGAATAGATTAACACAAACATTAATATTTTTCTTCTCGAAGTACAGAATGTTTCACACGATCAACAGCCACGACGAGTGCGAAAGATTTAACATTTTCCTTTGCTAACTCAGAGCTATCTAATAAATACGTTCCATGGGGAAATAAAATATCTGTATGATTAGAGATGGAGAAGGATAGAAAAGACGCGAAGAGAATTCTCTGTCTCGTAGATATGTTCCTCGCGAAACGGTCGAGCAAAAGGGCAACGACAGTCTCGTAATCTCGCAATTTTCTTCTTTAGGCTCCTCAACTGGAAAGGTCTGTAACCTTTTTTTTTTTCTTATTTTCTTTACGGCTACTAAACAATACGGATTATGTTTCTGCGTTAGTCGTTGCTAACTCGTTGCTACGGCCGGTTGTACGTCCTTTAAGGTTGGCCTGTGATTCATGTTAATATATTACCAGGAAATTCGCGATACCATTCGTCCTTTCCAGGTTGAACGAGAACTCTACGAGTCACCGCATCCGTTCCTTCGAACGTTTCGCGGCACGAACACCGCTCGATGCGGAAATCGATACGCGACTAACTCGCACAGCTGCACTGTGACACCGGTGTTTCATAGAAACGGTTTATCGAATATATTTAAGAAAAGGAAACAAAATGATGACAAATTTGAAATAAATCGAGATTTTAAATCAGTATTTAAATAAATAAGCCATTTATTTGTTATGATCAATGATCGAAATTTGAATAGAATTTTCGATTATAAATAAACTTTTGTCATTTATATTCCCTGTTGTTTCTCGTTGTTTTTCCGACATATTGGAAAAAATAATATCCAAACGTCGAATATCCAGATACTATTCTTTTCCAAATTTTGTTCAATATTGCCTGTAATTTTTAATCAAATGTGAGAATAGAATCTTATCTCTCATTTTTATCTTTTTTACATTAGTATCAATTATAGTGATATTCCAATATTTATTAGGATTATAATATCACAGAAACGCCTTCTGCTTTCACTGATCCGATTAAAATGAAACTTACAGGCCGGAATCAAAGTAGGTGAGTCGAATCGATTCGATCCGCAAACGTGAGGACTATTAAATATTCCGACGTTATCTTATCCCGTGTTAAACACATTGACAGAAAGAACGGTTTCGATAGAAAAATTTCTGAAAAACAGGTCGTGGAAGGATAGCAAGCTCATTTTCCGTAGTAATTTGAATTCTTTAGCCGTTTAAAACATGCACATTCGAGGTTTATAGATCTCGTATCGTTCGTTTGCGATCGTGCTAAAGGAATCTCGTCATTGATAACGACCAAGCACTTATCGGCTATTAGCGTCGTTAAACGTTGATTTTCAAAGCAAGTATGCCCGTCGTTTTAACGTCCTATATTACATTCGCGCGTACGTGTTCTCGGTGTATGTATATATGTATTACATACGTAAACGCTTTATGTACATAATAAACATTATGTATTTGTGTTGTAAATAGAGCACACAATATTTGTAAATACGGTGCACAGAATACAAACACAGAAGCAGTCTGAACACATAATAAGAAGTAATTTCATAATGAAAGTTCCAAAGCTCGTAGTACTTCTTCGAGATCTTATATTCATGCTCGAGAACGACGGCGATAGATCGATTCTAGCAGATCAATGTGCGCGTGGGTGTAATGTGTCCTCGCGAGGTCGATCAGTAGGTGTTCGGTAGAAAAACACGGCCTGTTAGAAAACTGAGAGAAATGTTTCAGATGAGTGCCTATCCCTCGAGGTTCGAACGCGATTAACTATCAAAAGTGATTGTAAACACTTTTATTGCTGAATCGACATTTCCATAATATCTTTACAATTGAGAAGGATCCGAGAATTGTTATTATTGCAATAGTAATATTGTCAAATATTACGAATTTTATGAAAACTAATGTTTGAATGAAAAATTAAAACTGCTGTTTTTTTTTTTTTTTTTCTTTATATATATCTACAGAAAAATTACTAAAAATTTTTTCCTTTTTTTAAGATTTCGTAGCACATTCTCTTGTACTGGATTATTTTCAAATAGATCGATTTACGTATTATACTCATTAACGATATAATCAATATGCTATATTGTATAATGTACTAGCACTACTAATGTGATATTATATCAATATGATATAATAAGAATATTAATAGATAAATTGTGCAATTAATACAACAATTGAATAATAATAATAATAATAATAATAATAATAATAATAATAAATAATAGTAAAAAAATTTATTAACCCATTCATGATAGTTAATAATATGAGGAATATCTGATTAATAATGCTTAACATGTTCTTTTTTTTTTTTTTGGCATATTGTACAGGCGCGATCGGAGGAGCACCTTGCGCAAGAACAAGCATGGTTAACTTCCGAGAGGATCTGGTTATTGCATCGGGCTGGTTTTACACCAGCTATGCGTTGTGGTTCAGCGGACCCGGACACGGGGAAATTGCGAATTTGTTTGACGACTTCCGGCGAGGAACTGCTTGTTGACGAAGAAGACGTCGAGAAGGTATGAACTCTTATTACTTCGATAAATTTCGATAAAATATCGATAAGAATGAAATTATTTTTTAAAGAAAAAAAAAATATATATATATGTATGTATAAAAGACGTTTTAAATAACAAGAAAGTATAACGTCTATATTTATTATTCGACAGGCTAATCCTCCGCAATTTGATAAAGCCGAGGAATTATCTCAATTGCGATTCCTCAATGAGTCCTCTGTTCTACACATACTGAGACAACGCTATGCTAGTAATTTGATTCACACGTACGCCGGTGACAGCATGCTTGTCATAAATCCAGTGGCGCCATTGGCAATATATTCGGAGAAGGTACATCGCTTTATTAACAATAAATCATAATTTTATCTTCTTTCGTCATAATTAAATCATAATTTATTCTTCGTACTGATCCTTTAATTATCGTATGATTTTAAATCTATGATCATATATTTTACTACCAACAACTTCGTAATTTTTTGCCCATTCGCTCGGGAATCTTTGCTCCGAATTTTTCCTTTTATTAAATGTAATTAAAGTTAAAAGGAAGTATCACGTTTGCTCGATCTTGTCTGTCCTTTTTCTTTTTTTAATAAATAAGTATTACATTCTTATTGAATAATTGTATATTTCTTCGTATCATTGTAAATCTTCTTGGACTTGAATTTTTTTTATACACACTCGAATTCCTGGTTCTAATCTCAGAGTAGAAGTAATATGTCAGACTGACCCTTTGATCCGTTTTTAGGTCGCTCATATGTTCCGAGGTTGCAAAAGCGAGGATATGCCGCCTCACATATACGCTATGGCACAGTCTGCGTATAGAGGGATGTTGGCGACTCGAAGAGATCACTCTCTCGTCTTTCTCGGTCGTAGCGGCGCCGGAAAAACTACGAATTTCAAGCACGCGCTGCATTACCTCGTGCTCGCTGCAGGCACCGTGAATAAGGTAGGTGTGAATGCTTGGATTACGAGCATTCCTCGAATATTTTTGTATTTTTTATTAAATCTCTACATCACTTTTTCATATTTCTTTTCTCTCTTTCTCTCTCTCTTTCTCCCTTCCCTTCAGATATTAACCATAGAGAAGTTGAATGCCTTGTTCACCGTACTCGAAGCCTTTGGAAACAGTCGGACGCATATGAATTCGAACGCAACGCGTTTCACGCAACTGTTTAGCCTGGACTTCGATCAGTCTGGACAAATCGCTTCGGCATCGCTTCAAGTAAGATTAATTTAACTTAGTTTTGTATTATTATCATTGTTATCATACGCGAGGATAAATATCTTAATTGACTTGCAAACATTTATCCTGTAATGTAGACAACGAGATATAACGTTCTAAACGAATGATTGTAATTTAGGTGCTGCTTTTGGAAAAATCGAGAATAGGTAGAAGAGCAAACGGTGATCCAACGTTTCATGCTATTTATCGTCTACTAGCAGGCGCAGAAGGTGCCCTGAGAAAGGAACTTCACTTGACGAATCTAGTCGCTGAGAACAATCAATTCGTCACACCTTTACAAAAGCACGAGGATAAGCAACGTGCAATGGTGGAGTTCAATCGTATCGTCGCAGCCTTTAGGATTTTAGGAGTCTCCGAGACCGACGAGAAGGTCATTTGGCTAGTATTAGCTGGGATTTATCATTTAAGCTGTGCCAGCGCGGTCAAAGCTGGTACCACATCGCAGAGCCGTTGGCAATTCGCTAGAGTGGAGTGTGCTGAAAAGGCAGCTAATTTATTAGGTACGTCGGTGGAGGAATTAAGTAGGATAGTCTTTTCTTCGAACGGAGGCGGTGCTGGTACACCAAACACCCCAAGGCCAGCTTTAAGAACACCTAGTCCAACCGAGCAAAGCAAAGATGTCACCGGTCTGGACGCTCTCGAGGGTCTCCTTATCGGTCTTTACTCGGAAGTTTTTCATTGTGTCGCGGCACTCATTAACAAGTAAGTTACATTAATCTTCATCTCATTTAGAATCGATCAAAAGAGAACCAAAGTCTAACGATTGACTATTATTATTGATTTATTATCGAGTTACCTGAGTTTCAGTGTCTAAATCGTTAGATAATATTATAAATGAATATATTTTGTTATTGATAAATCGAACCTTTTTGTTTCGTTTATTCGTAGATCTATATCATCGTCAGTGCACACTGTATCCTCTCTTCTGTTATGCGACTCTCCTGGTTTTCAAAATCCCGCTTCGTGTGGAAGACAAACAGGAGCGTGCTTCGAGGATCTCTGTCACAATTATCTTCAGGAACGTTTGCAATTACTTTTTCATCATACGACTTTGGTAGCTCCGAAAGATAGATACGTTCAGGAAGGTATCGATGTTGATTACGAGGATGATTACGACGAAGATGGGGTTGGATCTCCGCAAGGGTTGGTCTCTCTCTTGGACAGGGGTAGTTCTCAAAGTGCTACAATGTTACGTACTAGTCAAAGTGATTTAAGTGGTAGCAGACAAATGGAACGAAAAGGTTTACTTTGGTTGTTGGACGAAGAAACCGTTTGTCCTGGAGGTAGCGATGAAACTTTCTTGGATCGACTGTTCTCTTATTACGGGGACAGAGGTAAAAAGATTTATTTGAAAAATTTTGTTTTGACAAACTCTGGCGTTTCTCTTTAACGTTGATAAGTTTATCATTTAATATCATTTTCAGATTTTTAATTGTTCTCTTTTTCTCGTAGATCATCAGATGCTTTTGAGAAAGGCACCAGGAAACAATCAATTCGTACTTCAACATCTGTTAGGTACTAATCCTGTTTTGTACACCGCAACTGGTTGGTTGAAGGCTACGCGAGAAAATTCTGTGGCGAAGAGTGCGATTGCGATTCTTCAAGAGAGTTCGAGGTACTCTTTACGATCAATACGAATCATCACGAAAATTCTTCATTTTGATTCTAACTCTTATTATTCTTTTTCTTCTTATTTTTTTTTTTTTTTTTATAGAGAAGACGTTAGTATGCTATTCGTAAGTGCACGAGGTGCCGGTGTGTCTGGTGCTTTGTGTGGTTCAATGCCTGGCTTGGAGGGATCGCAATCATTGAGAAGAGCCTCGAGTATTCGAAGAACATTCACGGCAGTTAAAAGGAAAAACGTTTGCTTGCAAGTAAAATTTACAGTGGTGAGTACATTTATTTTTTTTTCTTTTCTTTGTAAAAAAAAAAAAAAAAAAAAAAAAAAGGAAAAGAAAATTCCTCTTAAACTCGAACGTTAAAGAAATTCTCTTTTTGCTCAGACATATTGTTAGATTGCTTATCTTTGCGTACTCATTATATAGTTAAAATTTTCCTCTCGGTGTCAAAGATCGACATTATATCGCCTCATTATAACACCACATGTACTTGTCTCATTATAGAGGAATGATCATTCGTAAGAAGCAGATCTTCGCTACTTAAAAATGTACCACGAAATATGCGTTATTTTAATTTGGTATCATTCACTGTTTCTGCTGCATCTATTTGTGAGTTCTTGTCCTTTTCTTTTTTTTTTTTTTTTTATTTTTTTATTATTATTACTTCGAGTACGATAAGAAAGTTACTTACATACATACATACGTTACTTGCAAAGTACTTTTATACGCGTATTGCGTTTATTCGCGAACAAAGCGTTTTGGAATTAAATTGAAAATTTCAATTTCTTTTAGGACGGCCTTATCGAGACGCTCCGTCGAACTCGTCTAAAATTCATCCATTGTCTTCTACCGCAACATAATGCCGGCTGTACCGACAATAAGAGTTTATTGTCAGTAAAATCTAATCAGAACGAAGACAGTGTTATAAACGTGCCTCTTTTAAGATCACAGGTAGGCGATAAAATGAAAGATTTAATTGCATTATTTAAAAGATATTTATAAATCCTATATAATTTGTTGAAATAACGTTCACGTATAATTTGCTAGATTCTAGAACTACTTTTCGTCGAATTGTCTTATCGGACTTAGTAGATAGAAATTATTTTGACAGAACCACGGTTAACTCGTCAAACAAACACACATAATACGTACACGTACATGATGCAGAATTCAATGTATTACTCAGGTGAATGCACGTGTTTCAGATTCGCGGAAGTCAGATAATAGACGCAGTACGTTTACATAAGGTCGGTTTCCCAAAGTACATGGCCCTAGGAGAATTCAGACGTCGATTTGCTTTATTATCCAGCGACGTGAATGCTCGACCTGGTAGTCCTGTTGCCGATGAACGTCGTGCGGTCGAAGATATGCTTCTAACCGTCGACATTGATCCTGCCTCTTATCGTGTCGGCCAGAGTCAAGTGAGTAGACACTTTATCCTTCTTTTTTATTACGATCGCGAAGGAGAAAAAAACACACGATTTCTTTATTTATTTATTTATTTATTATTTTTTTTTTCTTTTTTTTTTTCTTTTTTTTCGTTCAAGAGAAATGTTTTTACGACAAAATACACGCCCGTTTAAAAAACGGTACCTCGTAACAAACTTGACGGTAATAAAGTATGATAATTTATTAAGAGACTGTTTGAAATATTGATCGAACGAAATCATGATTCGAAATATAGGAGATATTTATATGAAATAGGTGCGGCTAGTTACACTCATACTTATACATATGTATGTAAGATATCTATAATCTTTACATACTCATTCTAAGTAGTTTTAATGGTCCCTCTTAATCGGTCCTTTATCTCTCTTTCTCTTTTATGAAATTACCTTCTCTAACGGTATTTGTCGAACGATCATCTTTCTAATAATAGTTCTCTTCCGATCATAGACCCTCGCGACATCGCTGCACGTACGAACATTTATTACGACGAATTCTTGATCTTTGATAGTAATTACCCGAAGTCAGAGTTGGGAGAGAACTTTCTATCAACGGCGTTAACGTTCTTATACATACGTTGTATTGTACTTCCTGTATGCGTTAAACGTTAACGCTTATGCTTTCACTGAGGATGAAAGGAGCCATTTAAATGACATTCATAAGAGAAAACGTACGTGTATATTTTTCAATTTGTACGCTCGTGCGATCGTTTATGATTTTTTGAAATTATACATTGTCCAAATTTTTGTTATGTTTCTATTTTTTTTTTTTTATTATTGCTTTAAAAAAAAAAAATGGAAGTCGCAGTACTATGAATGAATCGCTATGAATTCGTTTAAAGTTTAATATACAAATGACCGCAAACAATTCCACAGCAATTCCTTCAATACTTGGGATTTTTGTGTAATTATTTAGAGTCAAGCGTTGAGGAAAAAGAAAATTTAATTTTCTTTAAACCGTCGCAGTCATTCTCCCCCTTTAACTTTTTTATTGTCAATTATACTATTTTATAACGTATACACAAATTATTATTATTATTAACATATATATGTATCTCTCTCTCTTTCTCTCTCTCTCTTTTTTTGAAAATTTCATTGTAAAAAGTATAACTTACAGATATTAATAATTTAACTTTGAAACTTTGCATTACATATTCAATGAAATATTCAAATATATAGATCTAACAAATAAAAGATACTCGTGCTCTAATATCGATCGTTTCAACTTATAATTATGAAAATTGTATGAAAACTATAATATATAAAATCCGTTCCACTTTATTTTATTCTTCATATTTCTAAACGAGAAAACTCTCGAAGAGAGATGAAATTCAGGGATTACAAAAGAGTATTTGAGCGTTTGCGATAAGTTAAAGATCGTATGCGAGATGGAAGAAGGTAAAGTGCCAGTCAAAGGAGGTCGCACGCGCATTAGTCTTTTCGGAGTTTCGCCTGCGGAAATACTGCCATCGAGTCGCTTTCCAAAAGGTTGATGTACGCTCGTAGATCGTATTCTCTGACACAGGTGCCACGAGTTGGCTTGCTGCGAATCGAGTCTTATTGTGTGTGTATGTATGTGACGTGTACACGTGTATACGTGTATTAAATGTATGCACATACACAATCACAATGATTTCTCTGTACGTATCGTGTACTCATCTCATCTCATCTATACGCATCGAGGGCGAAACGGGAAGAAACTCGATTTTTCTCCCACCCGCTTTTACAACTGTTCCGCATAAACTAATTCTCCCACTCGCGTTGAATCGCGAAATAAAACGACGGAGGATGGAAAGTGGGAAAAAATCGTACAACTCCATTGATATTTTCTTTAGATTATTCTTTCCTGACGATAGTATTAAACTGTCGACTAATATGAGTATTAAGTTTTGAGATGAAACGTCTTTTAATGTTGATATTGAATGTTTTAATCGAGATCATTAATTTTATAGCGATAAAAGTTGTTTTATTTTCTGATCCTTTAGATTTTTATTTATTTATTTATTTATTTATTTATTTATTTATTTATTTATTTTTTTCGTTTATATATAACATCGCTGTCCGGAGAAATTTATTTAATTGCAGATCTTGACTTTAACAGTCGTAATGCATTTTTTTTAAACTCGTAATCGTATCCGACGGATAAGGATAAATGTGGAATTTTAAATATGGAAGAGTTCCGTGAGATACAAGAAAATTGTGAAAGGTATTAGAGAAATATATTGATTTATATAAAATTGATAAGGCAATCGAAACAGTTTGAAATTGATTATTTTCCAAGAGATAACTTTCAACTTGTGAAAGCTTTTAAAATATTATATGTCTATATTTTTTATTTGTTTTCATCGAACGAATCAAAACGAAGTTCGATGATGATTCGTGTTCGTTCCAACGAAAAATAATATAAGTCAGTATCGGTTTGTTTCTTCGATACAATCTCGAGATGCAATTCTAAAAATACTTTGACTCAAACGACTTTTGGTTTGGCAGATGAGCTAAGCTTTCACTTAGCAAGTGTAAAGCAGCTTGCGGCAGTGTGTAAGCGAATCCCAGTTTTGTTGGAAAGGCCTCCTATGTAAATCCAGTTTGATGGAAGAGAAGTCGGTAAACTGGCTGCCGTGCGTGACCCGCGTGTATCTCGAGCGCGGGCTATTTAACGAGAGCACCGTCATTGGCCGAGATTTCTTTTCCATTCGCAAGACTCCTCCAACCCAGATCACGATCTTTAACTAGGTGTCCGATTTCATCGAAATTCTTCTTAGACATAGGAACCACAACTCAACGTATACGTTTTCTTTTTTTCTTTTTCTTTTTCTTTCATATTCTTTTTTCCTTCATCATCTTCTTCTTCTTCTTCTACTTTAACGACAACGAAAGTGAAAATAAAAAATTTGCAGTTTAATTCTATTTACAAAAATATATAAAACGAGTTTGTTTCAAACAATTCGATATTAATTTGCTTAATTAATTACGTATAAGAAATAATTTATTACGTACTAATATGTTAATGTACAATAATTTATTTCTTATTGCGATAAAATAATATATGCGTAATACTTTATAACGATATATCAATAAATGATATCTGTTACAAATAAAAACAGATTATATAGTAGATTATGGGAACGTTGTAATGGATCATATACGATCGATAATAATCAATTGATTAATTTTCACGTATCTAATAAGTCGAATTTTTTTTATTTCGATGAATTTGACGCTCAAGTTCAAATTGAATCTTGTTAAGGTGTAAAAACGCAGTGCCCTTAAGGATTTACGTGTTCACAGTTATGTAAAGGAATAAAACCGTTTTAAGATACACGAAGGGGAACAAATTCTACGGATTATTATGTATATTATCACGCAGTGTTTCGCTACGATCTTGGTTCGTTGACTTTTTTCTACGGTTCGGCGCGTACACTCGTGTTTCCCTTTGCATTTGCATTTGCAGCACTGTTCCTTTTTTTTCTCCTTTTATTTTTCTTTTTTTTTTTTTCTTTCTTTTCCTTTTATTTTATTTTTATTTTTATAGTTTATCTATTACCGTCCAATACATCGTATCTTTATTCTCACATAATTATATTTTTTCTCATTCTTTTTTTGTTTGTTTTAATTTCCGTTAATTAGACTATTAATTTTTTTTAGCGTTCGTCTTATCATCTGTTTTTCTTCGTTATATTAAATCTACTTAAATTTTACATTCATTTCTGTATCTTTTTTCTCGATAACGAATATCTTTTATTAATCACATTATTATTATTAAAATTATTAATACTTTTGTTAATTAGCTCTTCAATCTTTCTATTAATTTTTTCATCTTCTTTTCTCCCAGATAAACTCAAAACTTTCTCAGATAATACTCGATCTTTCTTTCGCAGATCGATAACGAATACTTTTTATTAATAATAGTTATTATCGTTTTTATCGCATGTGGAGCTATAATATCTACTGACAAAAAGAAAATTAAACGATTGAGAGATAAGAAAATGACTACGTCAAATGAATATGATCGTATGTATCTACAAACCGAAATGCACTTGGACTACTTTAATGCGTACACGCGATTGATCTTCAATCGTTCGTTCGATTCCATAGGTGGCCATCGTACGGACTTTCGAGTTCTAAACTGGGACGACTTTCATGCTAACTTCTTCCTCTTTTTTCCTTCACTCTTTTATTTTACCTTTTATCGTTCGTAAAATTCGATCGACGCTAAATTTAGAGTAAAAATATTCGATTCCAATGAGAGCATTACTACTCTTCTCAAACTTTCTCAATTTTTCACTTTTCTTTTCTTCTCTTTTTCTCTTTTCTTTTTTTTTTTCAATATATTCAATAAATTATAAAGAACGTAAAAAAATACTTTTAATGACATCTATTAAGTTGATAAAAAAAAATTATATTACCTTGATATCCAATTGCAAAAGAACAATTAATTTTAATGTATGTTAATCCACGATCTTTCAAAACGAGATAATAATATCTTTTTTTTTTTTTTCGTTTTCTTTATTATTATTTTTTTTTCTTTTTATCCCCCCAAAACGACTCGACTCAATAATTTCTACAGTATATTTCTCGAAAGTGAAATGTAACAAATTTCGAAAGCGTAGTTCGAACACTTCGACAGTCGACTGAAATGCGATAGGGAAAGTTTAAAAGAGACGTTCGCTCTCTTTCGATTATTCTAATCGTTCTCAAAGGAGAAACATACACGATCTTGTCTACGAAATTGGATGATCCGGAGAGCGTGGCGAATGAAATTGAGACGGATGATAGGATACATACTCGCGTACTTATTTGAAATGAAAGTAAAACTTGTTGGCCCGAACGGTAGGGAAGATTAGATTGTAAGAAATAACCAATCGGATCGACGTACTTACTTAGATAATAAGCGTACTCACGCGCTCGCGTATTTGTGTACATTGGTAAAGAACTTGAATCTTGTTCGAGAGGGTTACTCGCACGGAAAAGGCCAACTTTCTCTTTGAATCAATTCGATAATGATTCCGTTATCGGCCAAAGGGCGAAAGAGCGAAATCGTTTGCTTTTCGAGCGGTTCAACAGCTTTCGAACGTCCACGAAATCGTCCAGACTTCATTTTCTTTTTGAATATAATGAATCAAATGAAATCTTTTTTCTCATACTAATCTTTTCTTTTATTTTTTTTCAATTTTTTTTTTTTTTTTTTATGAAATATATAACAGATGCACATAAATGGATAATTTACTTCAATTGATTGATTTAATTTTTTAAAATTATTTTATCTTTAAATTATTTTCTTATCTTTAATAACATTGTTTGAAAGATACGATTTAATCATGAAATATTATTATTATTATTATTATTATTTTTTTTTTAAAGTTTGATAGATCTCGTAAAAAATATTTATTCTCTTTTCTTCTTAGTCCATTAGAAATATCGAAACAAATTCAAAAGTCGAGATAATTTTAGAAACAATTTTATTACTTTGAAATAAATTTTATTTTTTCATATCGAAACACGGTAGTATTTGAATAAAAATTTGTATGTTGATAAAAGTAATGAGTCAGGGATATTGCACGAAATAAATGGAGTCCATTCTTTCGATCGAACAATTCGAATAATTCTTCCGACACTTTTGTTCTCAGGCAAAAGCCACGTCTCGTTGAAAGGAACAATGTAGTCGTCCTTATGAAAGAGTATAGCATAGTACTAGGAAATATCGGTTTTTACGATGAAAGGCGAGCACCATTAGTCGCTCTAAAAGTTACAGTTTCGTGAAGAGACTCGAGATTTTTCGGTTATCAAAATGGAGAAAAGTAGATGCGAATAACTTTGGAAAAAAAGAAAAAAAGGACATGCACGTAAGACTTTCTCATGGCCCACATTCGTGCCTCTGCACTTAATCTAACTTTCTGTTCGTCAGAACAGGTAATCTTCCTTCCATACTTGGCCCTACGATTCACGAAAGTGCACTTTTCTTTGTTCGCATTTCTTCGCGACGACCGTATCGTTTGCTCACGCATATTTCTTATAAAATGAAAAAAAAAAAGAAAAAAAAAAAAAGAAACGTTTATGTATTGATTTATTTTAAATGTAAATTCACTCTCTTTTCTTAATCATAAGAGATAACTTTTCATTTAAATTTCTCACGTTGCAATAATTCCACTATGTTGTTACGCCCGATGGACATTTTTTTTTTTTTCTTTTTTTATAACTACGAACGATCATTTCAAATTCGAATTTTTTGAATCATCGATACGTAATTGAAATCGAATGTTCGAAAGTAAACTCGTTTGTTGGACTGGAATTATAACGAAGATATAACGAGTACGAGAATTCGTAAGATTTGATCTCACACCACCGTCATTATGTTCGCCATGTCTAATTGATAGGATCTTTTTATTTCTCTTTAAGGTGCTTGCGACAACTCGTAAGTTATGTGAATGTCTGTATGAAAGAACTGGTACGGCTGGAAGAAAGAGCTTTTTCTTGCTATATGGCCGCCATGTTGTTAGGTAGTAACAGTACAAACTACCGTGTCTCTTCTGTGGGCATCCGCACTTGCTTTCTTTTCTTCCTCTTCCTTGACACTGAGGCTAAACGCCTTCCTCGTGCCAAAGTCGTTTTCTCGGACCATAAATCTCTCCTCGATCGACGTACTTTTATCTTTATCCCGATCATTTTCATGTTTTTTTAACATTTTAACGAGGATTTTAATTTGAACGATCAAAAAAAAGAATACATTTCTATTAAATTAACTATAATATTTTTATCGCAATCCGTTTATTCTGTTAATCGATACTTAAGAAACAATTCGCACGTTATTACTCTGAATTTATTTGATTTTACGAGTAGCTCTCAGTTGATATACTTTTTTTTGTTTTTTTTTTTTTTTTTATTATGATTAAAATAATCGTACGAATTTATTGATATTGCTTTTGTATTTCTATCGATTTAAAAAGAATAAATAGATATCATTAAATAATTAAAAGAAGGTAATATAAATTCTAAAGAAAATATATTTATAATATATATGTGTGTGTGTGTGTGTGTGTATAACAAAATACAGTTATACGTAGAAACGCAGGAAATAGAAATAGAAGGAATGAGCATCAAAACGAGATATATTTCATGTATATGAGTAATGATTACGTCAGACCATAACGAATATAGACAAAGTTTATTTGTGCTTATGCTCAGTTATCGCTTAATGACGCGACGTTAGTATAGCTCTTTTATGTGTCCCTCTGCATATAGACCAACGACTTGCACTCGATAACCTCGGTTAGTCGAACGTTTCTTCGATGGTTGTCTCTCTAAGATATAATAATGTCTGTATTTCGTATCATTTATTTTGATCTTTTATCGTAAACTTTCCGGAAGTTATTACCACAAATTAATGTAATAAAATTCAACTAAAATTTATATAATTAAAATAAATAAAATAATTCGAATTATATGTAATCAATTAAAAACGAGAAAGAGGAAACTATCGATTAATTTATTAAAAATTATACGACGTGGGGCATAAATTATCCCAGTAATTCAGTATTATATCCATTCGATAAATTTATGAGGATATTAAAGAAAGTAGCTTATACTCGATGCGTACTTCGAAGAATTCGATTCTCGAGGTATCCGGGGTAACCTTTCCGCAACGGAAGTGAGACCGCTGGTCGTACTCGCGCATGCCACTTCAAACACGTATATACGTATGTGCTTGGAATTATAAATGAAGATTGTACGATCGAACGAAACTAATATGTACTACGAATTATGACACGAAAGAGAAACGATACTATGCAAGGTCGATCAAAAACGGCATTTTAAAAAAGGAATTTTTGCGGCAAAATAAAAGTCATTTTTTGATTATCACATACTTTTGTAAATTTATATATATATATATATATATTTTTTTTTTGGTGGGTTTTAATATTTTTAAATTATTGTAGTATCACCCGGTTGATGATACTATTGTTGGAATTATTATGACTATTACATAATTTCTTTTGATCTAGCATTTCCGTCAATTTCATCTGAAATTTTCTCTCAGACAGATCAATAGATAGATCAATCTATATTATAACGTCACAATTTATTTACGATGTTTCTACAAAGTTTCTGTTTATTAAATTCCTTTTCAAAAATGTCTTTAAGGACCGAGACGACTTTTGCATCTTAGAAAACGTCATTTAAAAACGTCATACGAAAAAAAAAGAAAAAGAAAAGAAGAACAAAAAGTCACAGAGTATGCACCGTTAAGCAATAGAAATAAAAATAAAAAAAAAAATTCTCCAAAGAAAAAACAGTAACAATAGTGCCAATCATTATTTCCGTCACAGGGAATTACAACAAAAAGTTTTCCTAATTATCTCAAAACCTTAGGCTTACTTATGTACATTTACGCAAACATAGAAAAAGTAGTCATACTCAAAACAGCAGTAATAGCAAAGAATGTATTATAACAGTGAAAGAACATGTAAGTTGGTAAAGAACCCGTCTCATTATCGACAAACCACAAACGTGGTAAAAAAAAAAAAATAAAAAGAAAACAAAAAAAAAATAATTAGCTTATCCCATTTAAGAATACGAATAATATATAATGATAAAATAACGAATTGATAATAATAATAATAATAATAATAATAATAATAATAATAAAAATAATAATAATAATAAAAATAAAAATAATAATAATGATGATAGTGATGATGATGATAATGACAAATAGAATAATTTAATTCTCATTAGGAAATAGTAAAAAGTTGATGAGGTAAAGATCACTCGATATAGAAATTAAAAGGATCAAGTAAATTCCGTGGTTTGACGTTTACTTGGAAAACGGTAACGACTAGTCACCATTCGTCTGTGTAAGTCGTAAACTAGATACAGATCAAGAAACGCCATTGCTTATCCGAGCGAGCGACGTGGTAGGTCAGGTTCGCACGATGAGCGTATAAGATCGAGATCGTGAAGCGTACAGTGACATGCTCCCTTCTACCCCTCCATTGTTTTTTCTTGTATATCGATAAAAATTTCATACGATTTCTTTCATAATCTATGTTATATTTTATTTCCTTATGAACAAAATAGAATTAGAAAAAAAAAAAAAATTATAAAGAAATTCGTCTCTAAAATACGCGACACGTAAATTTTCGATAAATGGTGAATATCGAATTCGACTGATTTAAATTTTAATTGATTCAGTTCTTAAATAAAAAATTGAATCAGTTCGAAAATAGCATTGATAGATACGAAAATTGCAAATTTAATTAACTGAAATTGAAATTGAAAATGATTGAAATAAAATTAATTGAAAGTCGATTCTGAATGATTCCTTTAGATATTCAAGAGAATGAAGAATCTTAACAAATCAAGATCATAGAAATTCAAAAGAATCGAATTAATTATAATCAAACAAAATTTGATAATCTTCGTCGTAAATCATTAAATCTTGTATACCTACATATATCTGATAAAAAATATCTAAGCAAAAAAAAAAAAAAAAAAAAAAGAAAGAAAAGAAAAAGAAAAAAAAGAAAATTGAACTAGTGCTTTCGATGTAATCCAATTAATGGTTAACACGTCGAGAAAAGGAGAGAAAGAGAGGCTTGAAGAATCGAGGAAAGGTACTTACGTGCGGTAATGAGGAGGGCACGTATGACGGTCGAGAGAGACGAGTTTCTCACACGTCGTGTTTTTCTTCGCCACTTTGAAAAAGAGGGGAAGCGGAAACGTCGGTGAGCGAACTAGCTGGCGAGCGCCGGCTTTCGAGCTGGTTGCTGTTACCTTACCAAGTAATCGGCTTAGGGCTCGGATTCCTTATTTCCACCCTGCGGTTAATTGCCGTCAGCTAGACGCTGCTACTGCTACCTTTCTCCTTCTCCTCCATTTTCTTCTACTTCTTCTTCTTCTTCTTCTTCTTCTGTTTCTTCTTCTTCTTCTTCTTCTTCTGTTTCTTCTTCTGTTTCTTCTTCTTCTTCTTCTTCTTCTTCTTCTTCTCCTGTTCGTTTCTTTCTCTTACTCATCTTTTCTTGGGATCTCACGAAGAACCAGAGAGCTTACAACTTCAAACATTCTTTTTGATCTCTCCCTTCGTCTTAACAAGAAACTTCAACCTCGTCATTGTTTTTTTTTTTCTTTTTTTTTTTTTCTTTTTTAAGAACACTGTTTTCTTCTTATTAATATTATGTTTCATATAAATGCCATCGTCGTCCTTAATACAATGAAGAAATCAAATTATCCTGGAGTAAGTTTAATTATCTAGTATCTAATCGAATTATTTATTGATTGTTATTCTTAATAATAATTACACTAATAATAATAATAATAATAATAATAATAATAATAATAATAATAATGATGAATCTCATATAAAAAATAAAGATATCAATAGATACATAATAAAAAAACATAATAATGTTATTCGTTACAGGAAAAAGATCTTCATAAAAAATTTAATGAGAAATTTAATCTCAATTAGAAAATAAATTCGTTCGAATTTAAACGTAAAATCGAAAGTACTGAGAACAAAATTCATGATTCAATAACATTGACTGCGAATCGTCCAACAAGGTAGAAGTCTTTCTGTCCTCTTCCAGTAACCTCTCTACCTCTTCACTTCCCCTCTCCATCTTTTCTTTTCTCTTCTCTTCTCTTCTCCTCTCCTCTCCTTTCATCTCTTCGTTTCGTTTCGTCTCCTTTCTCCGTTCCGTCGGAGTAGGCCAGCCGAGGCATTCTCGACGACGTTGACGGGTCGCTTTCGAAAGGGGCAACTTGCGACGACAAGAAGAAGAATAAGTGGAGGAGGAGAAGGTGGAAGATGGCGGCGACGTCGAGCCAACGTTTGTCGAATTTCTTGGTGACGTCTGTCAGCCTGGAGAGATCTATCGATCGTATTCGATGCAACAACGACACGAGATCTTTCCTCTCTCTACTATAGAATCTCTTAGCCAGCTTCGTTGAGAGGCGAACGTACTGTCGACCTCCTTCTCCTCTCTTCTTATCCGTTTTACGTTTCCTCGTAATTCGACGAATTCAAGAGAGATCATCGAGTTTTTCCACGTTTCTTTGACGTTCGATTCGAATTGATCGCCAAGTAACTTCTTCTTCTTCTTCTTCTTCTTCTTTTTTTATCTTTGAGAATTTCTTTTCTTCTTTTTATATTCTTTTTTATCTTCTCTTTTCTCTTGGTTTTTATTTGTTGCTAGAATTTGTATTACGTTAGAACGTGCTCCCTAGATATGTAGTTTTTATAAGATTACATCTAGTAGGTGCATCGATGCATTTCCGAAAAAAAAAAGAGATTGTAAAAAGTTAGAGCCAGCTTTTGTCCTCGATTAGAATTGAATTATATAGTAGTTTGTTATAGGATATTAGGATCATCTCTACTTACAAATATGCAAGTTATATGTAGATACAATCAGATATTTTCATTTGATATAATTAATAATTATTAATATTTTTTGATAAATTATTATTACTGGTATATACCGCACGTGCTTTATATTTTATTAATATCTCCTTTCTTATCTTCCTTTCTTAAAAAAAAAAAAAAAAAAAAACAATTACAAATTAATTAATACTACTTTCACTCGTTAATCTTACCTGAATAATATTTCATATAAAATGATTCGTCCGAATCATTTTGCCTTGAATACAACTTGAATAACAAATTAATTAACCCCTTCGTGTATAAATAATACGATATATATATATATATATGTAAAATAACAAAAAAGAAAAAATAATTTTATGGTTTCTGTTCGTCTCCATGTCGTCGTCTACCTTCGTAAACATCGATCCTAGATCTGTGTAGATGAGAAAAGACACTGATATGCACATGTTACAAATAAACAAAAGAGATATTCTATCTCTCTCCCTCCCTCTCTTTCTATCTCTCTTGAGAAATGTACACCTGACTTGTACTCATGCGAGCCTTTCTACGAGAAGAGCGATAACGACGACGACGACGACGACGACGAAGAAGAAGAAGAAGAAGAAGAAGAAGAAGAAGAAGAGTAGAAAGAGGAGGAGAAAGAGGAGGAAAAAGAGGATGAGGCCCCACTATTCGAGTCAGTCAGTCCTCCGTTGGTCATGCTCGCGATCGGCCTCGCGATCGTTCTGCTCTCGATCGAGCTTCTTTCGCGCCATTCTTCTTCCACTTAAAAACGATCGAGAACGTTGTGACTTCGATTTAAGAATTTATTTCTAGTGCCACGAGTGTTTTATCACATTTTTCTTTGTATTATATTATTTTATTTTATTTCTGTATTTATATATATATATATATATATATATATATATATATATATATATATTGTGATCAATTGCAATCGCGATAAAAAGAGAGAGAGAGAGAGAACGATATTATCTAGATAAATAAATTAGCGTGCGTTAGAACGAATGCTTCTTTAGTTAATTTCTTAATTAATCGATGCATTCATTTATTCACCCGTTTCATTGATTCACTTGTCCGACGATCTTCTTGATTAAAAATTCAAAGGCGAGATCGAATTTTCGATAGATACGTAGTATTTGTCAATATTAAAATAATTTCGACCAATCGATGTACTGATCATTGACGAGTAAGGATATTAATATTAATACTAATGTAATGATTTTATTCGAGCATCTTTTCAATCGTAAGAAAGCAAACGTTTGAATCTAAACTTTGGCACGATCGTGCGAGTTGGCATGCGAGTTAGAAACAACAACCGGTACTTTCGATTACTTTACCGTATGAATAAACCGCAATTCTAACTCGCTCGATATTCCACGAAGGGGAAGTTCGAAGGGACAAATCGTTAATTATGTATCGTGTGTCCTACGTGAGCGTGCTATTTGAATAAGAATAGAGAAAGAGGAAGGGGGTAAAGAAAGATAGAGATAGAGATGGAGAGTCGTCGATTTCTTAATTAACCTGCAAGAGAAAGGAAGGGGCGGGAGAGAAAGGGAAGAGGAGAAGAGAAAGAGAGAGAGAGAGAGAGAGAGAGAGAAAGAGAAAGAGACAGAAAGAAAGTCTGTGGCCACCGGTACCTGTTTGCTTCGATAACGGTAAACATCATCGAGCTCTGGGTAAAGTACCTGCCGGACCACTAGTAACGTCTCCATAGTCTGCAGATACAACGAGAGTAAATGGAAAATGATAAATAAATATATATATATATATATATATATATATATATATTCATATCTTATCGAATCTCTATTAGGAGAAATCTATCAGCTTCGTATGAAATTTTAATTTAAAAATATCGATCGAGATATGAATCCTTTCGACATGCACATTTTTATAGGATCTATAAAAATCAATTACTAATAAATTAGACAAATATCAATTAACAAAGAAAAGTGTCAATAGCGATTGATATATGTTTTTTTATTCGTTAGAATGAACTTTCAAGGGATTCATAAAATTTCTAAATTTCTTTGATTAACTTTGAGAATATCGATCGGGGAAGAGAAAAGTCAATTATGATCGAGATATCATTTGTTTAATTTGTTCGTATAGAAAATTCATGGAATTCATAAAAGTTATGAATTTCTTTGAGAAACCTTGAAAAATGTAATTTATTTTAATTTCAAGAGATAATCAATTTAATTAGATTACGGAATACACATAAATCAAATAGCAAGTAGGAGAATAGAATTATTATAGGGAAGGCAAAGGCGTTGTCGCGAAAAGTCTCGTTAATGACGATTATAATGCATTGATGGTAGGTTAGACGTAGCTTTACTGAATGCAACTTGAAGAATAACGATGGTCCCTTTCAACGCACGACGATAACATAGCTTCTACGTGCTGGCAACGAAGAAAGTCTTCTTTTAAAATAAAGCCGTAGTGTTGCTTCATAGCATTCTACGCAGCATAAGAGGTTCTTCGTGCCGGATAATTACATCCCTATCGTAAACACGAAACTCTACGAGTCGTAGTTCCTACGAACTATAGTGATTTAGATAAATCGATACTTTATCAGACACGTCTTCTATCGTAATACTTCTTCTACTTCTTCTTCTACATAAAAAGATCCTTTACAAATACCATCGATTTTAACAGATCGAGCGAAGAAAGTGATCGTAATTATTCATAATTACGATGGATCATGATAAATGTTTTTGATAAATACAATTAGAACCGTGTAATATTGATTAGGAGGAATATAATCATTTTTCATTAACGATCACGCTTATCACGATGGACATTTTCAAAAACATGAACAATTTCGATGAAAACGATAATGATCGTAAATATCGTAACAAATATGTAAAATTTTAAATACCAAAAGCTTCATCTTTCGATTGCGATTGTATTCTTCTTCTTTTTTCTTTGTCGTTGTTGTCGTCGTTGTTCCATTTTTTTTTCTTTTTCTTTTGTTAACATAGAAATTCATTCTGAATCGGTAGCTCTTTTATCCACATGCAAAGACACACAGACTATCCTTTCAATGAAAATGATAAGCGGGTATTGAAACGATGCCTGGCCGCATCTTGCCGAGCGCGAAGATCCCTGCAACCGGCTTGAAGATAATCGTTCTCTCTCTCTCTCTCTCTCTCTCTCTCTCTCTCTCTCTCTCTCTCTCTCTCTTTCTTTCTCACTTGCTCCCCCTCTTATTTCCCTTTCTCTCTGTATCGCATATCTCCTTCCGTTACGTCTCCGTTTCTCATCGAGCTCACCTTTATGCAGCTTTTACGGCACTTAAGTTAGTCTCGGCTCGTTCGTGGAAGAATCTCTCTTTCTCTCGATCGATTCTTTCAAAAAGACGAAAGTTTTAAAAACAAGGATAAATATAAAGAAATAGAAGGAGATAAGGAATAATCCGATGTGATAACTGGACCATGTTGGAAAAGATAAATTCGGAGGAGAAAAAGTGAGCAATGGAATTCGACGAGTCAAGAATAAGACCGGTTTATCAGTGACAACGAAAAAAAAAAAAAAAAGAAAAGAAAAAAAAAACAAAAGTATATAAGCAAAAAGTTGGATAGAAGACAAGAGGATCCTGACGAGAGTTTTATTTTTTTCTTTCTTTCTTTTTTTTTTCTTTTTTTTTTTTTCTTTCTTTTTTTTTATCTCCTTAACTTTGCATCCTTAAAAATGTTAGACAACGCTACAAAATGGATGAGTAGCGGGAGCTCGCGTTTGCTCAAAGCCAAGAGTAATCCGAACATTTCTAAGATGTCACCGAGCAACAACAAGGAAGCAAATTCACGATCGAAACATCCGTCTCGGTTGAACGAATCGACTACGATAAATAACAACAATAAGACAACGTCTCGAGTTAACCGTTCGACTTCAAGGACACCTAGCAAAGGTGAACAAACAACTTCAGTTCGAGTTGCTTCATCACCGAACGTCGATCTATCGAAAACTAAAGGACAGATTTTGAGCAAGAATCGACGAGCGATTTCGGAAAGTCCGATAAAATTAACGTGCTCGCAGAAAAATGATAAAAAAAAATCACCAATCAAATCAACCGTCTCATCCTCGTCTTGTACCATACTGGAGGACAGAAGTCTCCTGAAAAAGGGACTAACTTATGCACCTGCAAAATTACCGAAGAAGCCGGAAGCCCTGAGGAAAAATCTCGATCGTTCGATCAGTTTGTTGAACGTTCCGAAAGAGACGAGTTCCTTGATCGTTCAGATCTCTAACGAGAGAAATAAAAAAGATGAAGCGACGAAAAAGAGACAGAGCATGAATAGATCGATCAGCATGTGGAACGTCCAATCAACTTCGAAGATGGAGGTTTATAGCAATAATCAGTCCAAAAGGAATATGCCAATAAGTACGATGTTGTGCTCAAGACCAAGTAAAATACCACTATTGGCTGGTAGAACATCTAGCTTGGGTCGATCTCTCGCCGATCTATCGCAGGTAGATCGCAGTGGTGAGTCGACACTTTTTCGGTTTGCAAAAACGAACGTCGTGAACGTCATCGAGCCAGATCTCGATCGTTCCATCGACGAACGTATTTATGAGAATTGTCGAGAGGCAATTGGTGAAAGAGTTTTAGATAAGGAAGAGTCCTCGTCTCGAATTGGAACAAATCTCGAGGAACGAGCAGCTCGTTTGATGGCTGAATTGGATGATGATGATAACGATAACGGACCAACGACCATGAACAGAACTGACGAAGGAGAGATAAAAGGAATAATCGATTCCGTCGATCGAGTTGACGGTGCCCTCGAAAACAGCGAAAAGTCATCGAAGAATCGAGAAATCCTGGTAAGTAACGAAATGAAGTTAACCGATAGCGATAAAAAGAAAATGGAAGAAACGACGATCGAAAAGGAAAGCACTGGAAATATAAAGGAACTCAGGTGTAACTGGGAACGACAGTCAAGAGATATCAAAGAAGAAAAACAAGAAATCAAAAAAATCGTGATCTCGAACGATACATCGGATAACAAGAAGAAGCTCTTGGGAAAGAGAACGAAAGAGATCGAACATTTGGTTAACTTCTTTAATTGTAAGAACGCTGAATCTTCGTCAACGACCAACGAGAACAGCCGTGATCCATGGATCAAATCGAAGAACAACGTAGTACCGGGTTATTCCTCGATCGAGTCGAACTTGAAAAAAAATAATAGAGAATCGAAGAATACTAACAGTGAGTACAACAACGGTTACGTGTCGGATGGTAATTGTTCAGAAGATAGTGGACATATTAGCAACGAAAATGAAGTTGAGTGGAAAGATGGTGGTCAGAGTGAACAACTCCGTGGTAGCTTTGAGAAAGAACGAGGATCGTTCTTTGAAGATATCCCACGTAACGAAGAAGATCGTACTATCGGGGTGTTTGATTCTTCTTCCCATGTCGTACGCAGATTCGTTCGTTCTGAAAAAAAGGAGATCGTTATGGTTACCAAAAATAATCCTTCGGCGTCCAGCGAAGCTAGTAGCATCGATAGTTGCAGAGAGGACGTGTCCAAATCTATCAGTGGATACGAAGTATCCAGAGATTCTTGGAAAACTCCCAGATCTGCACATTCGACTGGTTCCAACGTTGGTAGACAGGTCTGTCCAGGATTGTTTAACATTCGATATTATCGAATTGTCGGTTTGCCATCGTGAAACCAACTGTGCCAGATAACACTCGATAATTAACTCGAAAGATTCGAATTAGCGTTCAACGTTTAAATCGATCTTAAATGTTTAAACTAGATTATCAGGACTGACGAAAACACTTAGGATGATCGTTGCATCATGAAACTAAAGATTTTTTTTTTTTCTTGATAATTTTATGAGGAAATATCATATTACAACTTACATACATCATATATCGTCGAATCATTTTCGTTAAATGAATAATATACTTGCTATTTCTCCTGTAAATATAACAAGTTATTTTGTACCACGAAATATCTCTTTTGACGAAATGCCAGATGTCTTTCGATTTGTTTTGCTTGCTTAATACGTTGTTGAAACTTTAAAATAAATTATATTTTAATATCTTGTATCTGTTAATATAGAATTACGTAGATGTCTATTTGATGCTGATGCGTCGTACTCGTCGTAAAATTACAATTATATAATTTCCAACAATTTAATCTCATCTTCTAATTTTTATCAATTTGCCGAATTGTCGTAAAGTCTCTTTGAACTTTTTTTTTTTTTATTATTCAACAGTTTACAGTGATTTATTAGTTTCTAAATCATATGAAGTTCTCTTAATCTTGTTTTACTTTTCACACAGATATTCTTCAGATCGGGGACATTAGAAAGATTAGAAGCTCAAAGAGACGAGAAGCTCACTGGACATATTATCTTGCTTCAAGCTCGATGCAGAGGATACCTTGCTCGTCGAAAACTTAATACATTGAAGGTAATCAATAATCTTCAACGAGTTCGATATAAAATTTTGTCATAACTTTTCGACTACATTTCCATCAACAAAATCCTATTAAATTTTTTTTCTAATAAAGGAAAAACAGTATAATTGGATATCGTATTAACAAGAAGCTACAAACGTTTTTATGAAAAAAATAATATTCGATCAATAATCGGTGATTCTGATCTAAAATTAATTAACAAAACTTACATTATTCATTTATATATATATATATATATATATATATATATATATATAAATTACGTAGATATCTAATTGCTTAAGCAAGCTAATTATTCTCTGAGGTATTTCAATTATCACCTACCTTTTTTTCTTATATATTCATTTTTACTCGTTTTTTTTTTCTAATATCTATAATTTAATACATTGACGTATAGTACCGGACGTTGTTGATCTTGACCCATAACTGATCGAGAATCGTATACGTTTGCAACATTCAATAATTTTTCATTTACATAATATGTAATAAAACGTTGTTTATCTTCTCGCAGCTGCAAGACCTCGCGGTGAGATGTATTCAAAGGAACGTAAGGAAGCTGATGTCGGTGCGAGAATGGCCATGGTGGAGATTGTACGTGAAAGTCGCGCCTCTCTTAAATGTTCATCGGACCGAGGATCAGTTAAAGGCGAGAACGGTGAGAAAAAATGCTAATCATATATGTGTACGAGTAGGCTTATCCCTCCAACATCTGCATTTAGCAATGTCTCCTTCGCAAACATATATACACATGTATATACATAGATGGATATATACTTGTATTGTATTTCCGATTACTCTAATAATCGTTCGATTTCATTTCGTTTCATTTACACGTTTACCACGGTAAAAAATATTATTCTCATAGATTTCTTATATTTTTTATCCTCTTACCAACAGGAAGAACTTGAGGTACTTCGAGCGAAAGTCGAGAGGCTCGAACAAGAACGGAATCATCTAAAACACGATAATGATAAACTCGAGGCAAAGGTGAGTAAGATTTCCTGAGCCTGATCTTGATAAATTATTTGTCTTATTCTCTTCAAAGAATATACTCTAAGACCATAATTGTTACTACAAGATATTAATCCAGATTTTCACTTTCTCAACTCCTTGGTTAATATCAACCATTTGCTAATGAAGATGTTAGCGACGTGTCGAAGTAGTAACGAGTTCTTTTCATACAACAGGTTTAGGTTTAGGTTAGTGAAAACTGTCTGCCGTTCAGTCGTTCATTACACGCGAATCGTATAATTAGGTTAATTGTACGCTCCGATGCGTGCTACTATATACCAGCTTCACAGATTGGATTAAAAGTCCAAGCAAACGAGGTACATGAACGAATCGGTACGACTCGGTTATGACCCACATAAACCTACACGTCGAAATTATAATATCGTACAGTGAGTCATCGTATGTGTTTAGCACACAATTTTGGAAACTGACGTCCATCTTGATTGTGCGTCTAATATAGTATACATCGATTAGGTAAGAGAGAATCCAATGAGGATACTTGGATCACATAGTCACGCCTAATTCAAAGTCTATTCGTTGTTCGATTACAAAACGTAGAGAATTTTAGATAGGAGAACCCAATGACGATTCTTGAATCACATAGTCGCACCTAATTCAAAGTCTATTCGTTGTTCGATCACAGAACGTAGGGAATTTTAACAGAAGACTCTTGTGACGAAATTAAAATCGGAATAAATGCTTTTGTTGCTTCAAAAGTGAAGCAAATTTTTATATAAACGGAAGCACATGTTCCGCATCGTTAAACGCCTACACTCGAGGATATCAAGTTTGTATAACGTTGCGCATTTGCTACACTAGTTGGTTGTAGTCGAGCAGATGTATGTCGAGAGAAACCAATAGAGCAAAGTCCGTTTATTCAGGATATCTGGGATAAAACGAAACGATCCATGAAAAATCGTACAGTTAGGCCTATTAATATGGAACCAACGTTAGGACACGTGGTAATTTGAATTTTTATAATGAATATGTAACTAGAGCAGTATCACAGTTAATGCTTTTATTCGATAAATCAGACCAACTTTGTAGACTCCTATGAATGTTAATCGAATCTTAAAGAACTTTTCTTCGATAATAGATCTTCAACTTATCTTGGAAATATGTTTATCAGTTGAGAACCAATTGGTAACTTCCACTTATTTGCCTGTTGTCCGAGTATTTTTTTAAGACTCAACGTTGTACGTGGGTCAGTTCGAACGATCGACGTTCAGATTCTTTTCTCACGAATCCCCGAAGAGAAGTTGGCGAATAGCCAGAGATTCGGCTGGTCGCACGTTTTCATCCTCTTCTTCCTTACCTCCACGTTTGCTCGTTCGCTCGCTCGCTCGCTCGCTCTTTCACTTAGAATAACTCGGAGGTGACCGCCTCCTTCTCCTCCTCCCTCGCCTCGTCCTCACATGGACACCCCGGACGCGTATCTCCTCTTTCTCTTTCTCTCTTTGCGGATCGGCTGACCCAGGAAGAGGCCAGTCGCACCGTGACGCTTTCTCGATACGGGCGTTGTAGTTGTTCGACGTTACGCAATCCGCCGAACGAGATGCGACTCTTCGACACGTAATCGAACGATCGAGTGCCGTTCGAACGAGCTCTCTGCAAGAAAAGGAAGAGTTCTCACGTAGAGCAACATGCAAACACAAAGATCGAACGTACACGGCAAACTTCATTGTGATCCTTTTTGAACGATCAACTAATTTGAAAAAGGAAGGAGAGGAAATAGTGTGTCAAAATGCCGTCGGTACCATCGTCAACATTCTCGGAAAGCATGACACCAAACAGTCACAATCTGATCGAATCTAACGTCGATGGTACATCGGAGGACAGGAAAGACCTGCTAAATTCTCCGAGTACCAGTAAAAGTCTTGGCAACTTAGCAAAGAGACCACCCTTACCACCGATCGTCAATCAGACGAAAAGACCAAGTAGTAGATTACATGTCGGTGGTGGTACTTTGAATTCGATCACGAGAAGTCCGTCGCCTTCTAATAGTCTCTCTTCTAGTCTATCTTATCGCGCTAGATCAACCACCAGATCACCTTCGTTAACTTCCTCCAGAGCTTATTCTCGCTTGGACTGTTCGACGTCACTTTCCGTACCACCACGTCGAACGTTTCCACGTGAAAACAGCGTGGCTTCCTTGGCCAACGAGGATGTTGCCTCGAAAGAACAAGCACCTGTTGTCTTTGATGCTAGTCTTAACTTCGTTTTGGGCTGTGATAAACAACGAGTCAGACAATCCTTCAGACCTACGGCCTCTCATCTTGAACCTGCCACAGCTTCCTCCTATCTTTCCAACAGAATATCGCAATTTCTTAAACGAACCGATCATATCATGGACGAATGGCGAAGTCTTGGTCATAAGGAAGACTTGGATGAGAATTGTGTATCCATCTCCAATAATCCACGAAACAACTCGAGAGCGTACATGGGAAGAAGTCAAAGTGCTACGAATATCATGATCAAAGGGTATCAATACTTCAGTAGGTCTTCCAGTAGGACTAAGAGTCCTTCCTCGAGACGAAGTATTTCTAGGGCTTCGGAAGATAGGACACTGTCGGATGGTCCTGGGAATGAGGTACCTTCGAACAGCCTTTAGCAAGTTAATTGCTAAAAATGAAAATTTCTTGAAATGTAGACTCCGATTTAATTAGGAATTACGATCATATCGAAGTAATTTTTTCCGATCGTATAAATATCGGTCGAAGATGATTGTCGTATACTCTGCAACACGTAAGAGTGCATCTTTCTTTACATTGCGACAAATGTAATATTTCTTTTTATTGCAGTTGAGTGAAATGACGGCTGACTTCGCGGAGGAACACTCGACCTCTACGTTAGCGGCCGAGAGGATCGATGCAGAAACATCGGAACGTTTAAGATTGGAACGAGAACTCCAGGATGTTACCGAGGCTAATAAGAATCTCCAGCAGACTACTGAAAGACTCGAAATGGAATTATTGTACGCGAGAGCAGCTGATTTGAACGGCGTCGCGTCGGATGGGGAAGATGGCGAAGATGGTGGTGTTTATAGGCAACGCTACGAACATGCTATTCGTGAACTCGAATTTACCAAGAGAAAGATGGCTCAACAGCACGAAGACGATCTCGAACAATTGGTTGGTCTGAAGAAGCAATTGGAGAAGAAGGTACGTTTTCGCATTTTTCATGACTAACTAAATGAACATTCAATCAAGATAATAATTGTACGTGTCTTACCAAGTCTTATTACTTGTATCCTCAGCTGGCCGATGCCTATGAAGAAGTCGAAGAACAACGTCAAGTCGTAGGTCAATGGAAACGTCGAGTTCAAAAGTTAAACGGTGAAATGCATGACCTAAGATTACTGCTGGAAGAACAAACCGCTAGAAATAATCTTTTGGAGAAGAAACAACGCAAGTGAGTTAGGGCTTCCGGTTATTTCCATGCTCCCGATCGATCTAAAAACGATGCTTTTAACCTATTGGTTATTGGTTTGTTTAAATTCTCGAAAGTGAATCGTGCACGGCTTGGCAATAGCGATTAGTACAATAGCTGTAGCGATTATAATAATAGTAAAAGCACTCTGATGCCAGTTACAATACCGGAACTTAACAGCTCGTAAATTGTCCCGATTCTACTTTGTAGAATTTCCACGAAGTCGGAAAGCCGAGAAAAATAAAGAACTCGCAGAAGATCGTATCTGGGTTTCCCGCTGATACGTTTCGTTCTCTGTTAATACTTTGACGAGAGACGACTAGTATTGGGAGGTGGCTCGCTCTATTCTCATTTCTTCCGTAGCAACAAGTGTTTCTGGCTTGGCGCCAGGCCAATAGCGCCGCGAGGGCACCCCTGCCAGACTTTAAGATCGTATCCAGCTTAGCTATAAATCGCGATGGGTGATCGTAAAAATAGTCGGGTACAATGATTAACGTAAATTCAAAGACATATTCCTCCAATCATTTCTCCTTGTTTTTGAGTACTTTTATCTTGTTACCATTTGTATCACGTTCGTTCATTGTTGTTTAACATATTGGCATACATTTCCTATTTCCGCTCATATAATAATTCCTTAACATTTTCGGCTCGTTGTTGATATCGATGAATTTAATGGCGATTTTGTATATAGGATGATCGGATGATTGGAGACAAAAGATACACTTAAACGCGTAGTTGTAATTTTGGTGACGTTTTTAAGATGTGAAATTCTGTTAAATGGCTAACGTCGGTCTTAATTTCTTTCAGATTTGATTCGGAAACGCAAAACTTGATGAACGATCTCAGACAGGAAAAAGCGCAACGAGAAAGATTGGCGCGGGAAAAAGAGATTGCGATCGCTGAGAAATTCACGATAGAACAAAACCTGAGTGTGAGTATTATCGTACCAACTATGTATTGGTTCAAAATAAATAAAGATATGAAATAAAAATCAATGGAATACCTTGTCTTTCTCTAGGACGCAAAATTAGAAATTGAATTGAAAGAGGAAAGACTTCGTACGTTGAGTCAAGAACTGGAAGAATTAACGTTCGGTGGTAAAACAGAAGAAGAGGTTGCTCAATTGAAGAAAGCGAAACACGAGTTGGAAAAACGTACAAAAGATCAAGAGGAAGAACTGGATGATTTGGCTGGACAAGTGCAGCTGCTTGAACAGGCAAAATTGAGACTCGAGATGAGTATTGAACAGCAACGCAAAGAGATGCGAAAAGAGATGCAGCAACGTGACGAGGAGTTGGAAGATGTACGTGGAAATGCACTTAAAAAGGTAAAAGCATTGGAATCTCAGTTGGAGAACGAACACGAGGAACGAACGATACTTCTTCGAGAGAAACACGAATTGGAACGAAGATTGGTAGCCATAGAAGAACAGGATAGGGCTGATCGTGCTGTGGATGCTGAAACGACACAAAGGTTTACTACTTTTTGCTTAAACATTATTTTTGATTATATTTAAGTAAAAATTTAATGAAAGTTTCGTTTGAATACTGTATGTACGTTACTTCAATTCGTTTGTTTTATTTTTCAAATGATAAAGATTAAAAAGAGACCTAAAGAGAACAAGAGCATTGCTGAGGGATGCCCAGACAATGTTAGAAAGATCGAAAGGTGATTCGACTGGTAAAGCTGCTTTGAGGCAATTGAAGAACCAATTGGAAGACGCTGAATGTGCCAGAGCAGCGGCTGTTAAAGCTAAACAAGCTTTGGAACAAGAATTGAACGAGACGCAAGCTACTTTGGAAGAAGCTACGAGGCTACGTTCCGAAGCCGAGGATCGTGCTAATGCTGCTAATCGTGAACGATCGGAGCTTCTCTCTCAGCTCGAAGAAAACGAAGAAGAACTCGCTGAAGTAAGTTGCTTTGAACGTATAAATATTTAATCGCATATTGTCTAACATTTAATGCTCAAGAATAAAAACAATGTGATTTTAACATTTATAAATATTAACTTGTACAAATGTTTATTAATCCTTATTATTTCTTTTCTTTTTTTTTTTCTTTCTTTCTTTTTTTAAAGGTATTGAAAAAGTATCGAGCTGCTGTTCAACAAGTTTCCGCAGAGCAAGCACAATTGCAAGAAGCTCAGGTGCAGATCGCAGCGCTCGAAGCAGAAAAGTCGTCGTTGAAAGATCAGTTATCAGAATTGAATCAACGATTGGAATCCGTTGAACAACTCGGTGATCCAACTGCAAATAGTCTTGCTACGAGACGATTAGAGTTTCGCACAAAGGAATTGGAAAGTAAATTGGAACTGGAACAAACAACGAGGGCTCGTCTCGAGGTAATAATTTTTTTGTTTTTTTTTTTTTTTTTTTTTTTCTTAAGTTTCTCGATTTAACGAAATGAAGAATCGATTTAAATTTAAAAATTGATTAACCTCGTATCTTTTTTTCAGACTCAAATAGCACGACTTAAGGAGAGCGTCGAGAAGCTTCAAACCGAGACGGCTTTGCTAAGAACAAAGGAACAAACGGCACAAGACACGGCAAGAAGATTGCAAAGATCATTACGCGACGCTCGCGAAGAAGCGAGTTCCGCGTTAGCTCGCGAGCAAGAAGCGACACGTGCACGACGCGAGCTAGAGAAATCTTTGGAGGCTGCTGAAGCTGAAACTAAGGTCGCTCGGGACGATCTAAGATTAGCGCTTCAAAGAATAGACGATTTGCAAAGTGCTATACAGGGTGAACTCGACTTAGATTGTAGCGAAGAAGCAACGAGTGAAAACAGCGACAGGTTGGATTTGATGAAGAAAAAAAAAAAAATATATATATATAGAGAGAGAGAGAGAGAGAGAGAGAAAGAGAGAGAGAGAGAGAGAGAGAGAGAGAGAGAGCGTTTTATTTTAATCTGATCCAAATAAAATATTTATGGGAAAATATTTGAACGTGAATAGATTTTTAGATTATAAATGTAAAATTTAGAATTGTTTGATATCGCTAATGATATCAATGTAATTCATTTGGATCGCGATTAAAACGGAACGATCTATATAGAAAAATTGTATATCCTTTATTTTATTTTATTTTATTTTTTTATTTTTTTTTTATATTTATTTCTTTATTTATTATGTCTTTTTTTCAGTGATTGATCCGGAGCAACATCGGACTTAGAGTCCGAAGAAGACGAAGAAGAACCGATCGATCGAAAAGGATCGGCTCGGTGTTCTGACGAAGCATCATTATCTAATGAGACACCGATCGAAGGAGATCGTCGTATCAAGTTTTTGGACACACGAACGAAGACTAGTTGCGAATGAACTGAACTCGAACCCCGTCGTAGATGGAAAAATAAAATATCAAAGAAACGAAACTTTCATCGATCGTACACATTACACACGTACACACATATACATATATATATTCGTGTTTTTTACGTTGACATGTGACTAGGAAAAAGTCGATCGGTCGCATAAAAGTGTCTGAAGTATTATTTTCGTCGTAATAGCAAATAAAATTATCGAAAGGGAATCAAAGAAGACGAAGCACTCGAAACGGTGATTCGTCTTATATTATAATTAAGATACAAAGAGAGAAATGAAAATTCGTATCGTTAACAATTAAGCTGCGAAAAAAGTCTCCCAGTAATTGTACGCGAACAAGAGTCAACAATTTTCATGATTTCTCTCGCGGCTTTTCTCGCGGCTTATCAAAAAACAAAAAAAAAAGAGAAAAAAAGAAAAAAAAGAAAGATAGCGGCGAGTAAGTAGGTGCTAAACTAATAAAAATGTATAATACCCGTAATGCTTCGACGTCGTGGTTGAACGTGTCCTTTTTTTCTTTTCATTTTCTTTCCTCTCTCTCTCTCTCTCTCTCTCTCTCTTTTTCTCTCTCTTTTTCTCTCTAACTTTTTTTTTCTTTCTTCTTGTTCGCGCATGATTGGTGCTACTTTGCCCGACTATAGTCTTCTACACGAACGAACGATATCGTTCCTTCAGTCTTCCAAGCGAAATCAAATAACTTTTAATTTCTGAGACTCTTAATACTATTGTCAAATGGCAAAGTGCATGGAATTTTGAAAAATATATACCTCAGAGCACCCTTTGAACTAGAAAATAATCGTCACACGAAAAAAAGCCTTACTTCCATCCAGAAAATAAATATATACATACATACATACATACATACATACATACATATATATATATATGTGTATATATATATATGTATGCACCCATAAATATATATATATATTTATATATACATATATAAATATATTTATATATAAATATACATGTATATCCCGACATGCTTTCCGCATAAACGCGAGATTGCACATCTGGATCGCGTTTTTTGCCGTGTTTCGTTTGTATAGAAAGAAAAAAAAAACAAACAAACAAACAAAAAAGCCACGACTCGAGTCGGATCTTTGATTTCGTGTAAGAACTCTCGTGTAACTTATTGCTTTGTAAAATGCAGATCTCTTATTTAATTACATTGATGTCTGTCATTTATTTCACCGATCAACAACCTGTTTGCGAAATCTTTATGAAAAAAAAAAAAAAAAATTATCGAAAATAATGAGTCAATGAGAAATAGGTTTTTAACTTAGGTATACTTGACTCACGTCATTAAGAAAATATATCAGAATTTGTTGAATAAAAAAGTATTACGATATTTGCCTTGTTGGAGTTTAGTGTAGTTATCCTATAGTAGTATTTGCAAGGAGTACCAGCATCATTTATATTTCTTTTTAAACAAATACACTTGAAAACTAAAACTTTTTTGTTTTGTTTTTCAAAGTCAAAAACAATGACATATTTTAAATACTCTACGTAGATCTTCATGTTTCAAAAGCATTTGTATATGTACATATATATTGTTGTATAATATTTCTAAAACATCAGAGATTTAATAGAGTAGAAATTGTTAGTAATATTTTAACATTCTTTCAGCATATTTAACTGTATGTTACGGAAACCTTAACAGAAAGATATTCGATATATTTATTAGGGAAATATTTACTTGAAAGTTCGATAAAAAAATCTTCGACGTTCGACAATCTTCTTTTTTTTTTTTAATTTTTAACAAAAAATGGGCTATAAAGATTTCTTAATACGAGAAATCTTCATTAGCGACGTTAATACTATTCGATTGAAGGATACGATGAAAAATGGATCTTAAAGAAGTATTCTTAACGAACTGATTAATAGCATAAATAAGAGGTAAGTTTAAAAAAGAGGATTTTTTTTCGTTTTTCTTTCTCTTAAGTATCCCAAAGCCATTGCATGGATATCCAAAATCTATTTATGTTCATCTTAATATCCCCTATCATTCAAAAAAAAAAAAAATATTAACTTTTTTTTTAATAAGTGCAAAAACTTATGAATGAAATAATTTATAAATTGCTAAAAAATTCTATTCAGTTAATACAATATTTTTTCTTTCTAATAAAAATAAATATATGCTGATTATATGAAAAAACAAACTATTCAGCATGATCATTACAGATCTTGATATAATTAATAATTAATCAATGTCCTTCTATATTTCCAATATCGATTTAAACCATTAACTAATAATAATTGTACACGTTACTCTTCTTCGTATTTAATTTATTAATAAAAGAAATTAAATGAAAAAATTTTTAAATTGATGCAATTAAATTGAAGACGAAAAAAAACCTTGTTTTTTTCACACTCGTATTACAATGATCAAGATCTTTAATTTACTTACCTTAAGATATGCGCGTTCATTACATCGCAATAAAATTTTTAAATGATCTTATTTATCAAATTGATGCAGACATTCCAGCCAATTTTATGTTGTTATTTCATCTCGTTATTTCCATTTGAGCTAAATTACAATATCGTGAAAGTTCGTATCTCCTTCCAATTATTTATTTCTTTACTTTTATATTAATTATCGTTCAACTAAAACATAAGAAAAATGTTGGATCGTATTAAGTATGATTAGATCAAATTAGAAGACGCAATGGAAGTTGATAATCATGCAAAAATATGTTAAAAATAGTAGATTGTATATATTAATAGATCGCGTGCAAAAGTAAGAAAATAAATTCTATTTATCGCAAAATAAATTCTATTTATAATATCCATTCTAATAATTATATTACATTTTAATCATCTTTTATCTGAATATTTTCCTATCATTCTCATACATATTATACAGAATTCTGATGTAAAGACAGTTATTCAATTAGTATCGCCACTTCGCGTTGAATATTTGTGAAAAAATAAAATGCGATATTATTCGATGCTTTCGATCTTACGTGTTGAAACAATTATTATATGTATCACAGCATATGCGTATTTTGTCGAGTGTATCGTTATTAATATAAGTAATTCATTAAAAAAAAAGAAAAAAAAATGTTTTCCATTTAAAACTTTCCGCTAAATAAGAAAATAATGAATGCCATTAATCTTCCCCTTGATATCAGATAACTCTCGTCGAAACAATTCTTCTCCAAAGTTTGCAAAGCTTCATTTTCATGAACAGTTGATATATTATAATTTTTATATTATATCGCATTATACACAAAAATAATACATACACAATTGTCAATAATATAACAATCGAGTACATTTTTTTTTTTCTATGATAATACGTTTCCTTCGACATGCAAAATTACACTAGCAACCAGTAAAAAATATTTCTAATCTAACACTCATGTCTCTTCTAAAAAAAGAAGAAATATTGTACAGTAGGAATGTATTGAAGCAAGTCATTTAATTACTGAGAAACTCCATCTGTTTCTTACTAACACTAAATCTACTAGTACTAGATATAACTGATCGATATCAGGGGAGAAAAATTATGGATCGATGTCAGTGATGTCAAGTAAGGGAATATTGTTTCTTTCATTTCCTTATAATTTTTATTTTCCCCTACAAATAAATTATTAATGACAATTGTGGTGGAATATTTAATGAAGCAATTCGAAGGGGATTTGCAGTCATGCGCGATTGTAAATTTCTTAATCGTCGAACAGATGCTAGTATGACTTTGAGAGCTTCAGATCGTTTCAGAAAATATTGTTGCATTTATAATCATCAATTGCTCGCGCTTATTGGTTTATGGCCTTATCAGAAGTTATCGAAACGACTGTCACGTGTTATTTTTATAATTTTCGTCTTAATTATAAGCATTTTATCTCAGGTAAATCTTGACGTTACAAACGTTTACATAAATTATCGTGTAGTTAGCTTCATTTCACGTTGATATTTTTTTACACCGATCTGAGATATATTACAAGTTTAAACGATACAAGTATAGTCTATTGAAAAACAAGTTCGGATTATTACATTAGCATAAATAATAAATGATCTTTGTTCTAAGAATCGCAAGTAAAAAAATTTATCATTAACTTTAGGCTATCATATTTCTCACAATGGAGTTGAAAATGGATTTAATTATTGAAATAATGCAAACACTTTTGCCCGCCTCAGTTTTCTTCCTATGTTATTGCAATATGATCTACAATTCCGCCAGAGTTCGTACATTTAATTAATTAATTATTCACCCGTTGTGAATTTCTTGCATTGATTATGCATTCGTTGTAGACCGCATTCTTATATATAAAAGAATAAAGGAAAAACGAAATATCATTTATTTTTCAGGTAAAAGCTATTTTTCATCGTATTAAATACGATTTAAACGTTTTAACAGAACAACAAGAATTAACAATAATGCGAAAGTACGCCTTTGAAAGCAAACTATGTTTGATATCGATCGCATGTTGGTACACAAAAAATACATAATATTTTTTCTTTTTTTCTTTTTCTTTTCTTCTTAACATCGAGTGTTTAAAATAACTTTATAATTAATCTTTCGCGCTTGCAATTTCAGTTGTTTGTTACCTTTATACAGCTTTTTTGATGATCCCATCCGTTTTAAACGGTCTACTCTACACCTTCGATGTCATTGATGATACGCAATTAATATTACCATTTCGCATTGAATATTTTCTACAAAGCAGTATGCATTACTATTTCATTCTTTTATATGAAATCATAACAATAATCATCATATGTACTGTGGGTGTTGCAAACTATTCAATGTTTATATCGTTCACACAACATGCTTGCGCCTTGTTCAATATCGTTAGGTAAGTATAATAATAATTGATAACGTCGTTACCTTAAGAAATTGATATCTTCACCAAAAAATATTTCATTTAATCAATCGTTACAGTATAAAGCTAGAGAGACCATTTCAAAAAAATCAGTATAGTTTTTTGTATATTTATCCTTTTAATACTTGCGAAAAGGAATATGATTGGATTTTAGATGCTATAAAATGGCATTGTAATGCCATCAAGTTTGTATTTTTTACGATAACAAATTTATATTATTATTAAATGTAAATTTTTTATTTTATAATATGTGTTCTTTCTTTCTTAAAGTTTCGTCGCCTTATTAAAATTGATGTACATTAGAATATACTTTGTCGAATTATTGTTTGCAATGGCATTCATTATTTTAGATTATCTTTATGTAAGTAACGTTAGTAAATAAGCATAAAATGATATAGATATACTATTAGAAAAACAAAACAATATTACACTGTTTTATTATATATTATGATTTAAAAATTGAAACATTTGTTTTGCAGTTATTCGAGTTATTACCTTTAACAGAAAATATAAACGATACATTGAAACGTTCCCTCTACATTTCTGCAAATTTGTTCATAATATACATTTATTGCTACCTCGGACAAAAGTTGATAAACAATAGCACCGGTTTATTGACGAAGTGGTAAGTTTTTTCAAAACTCATGACTCGTACGCATTTTCTTTTCCATATCGTTAAATATATATAAAAAAACATCCTATCATTTTCAAAGTTGTGAAATTCCATTTTATGCGTTATCTATAAAAACGCGAAAAATGTTGGTTTTGCTTATGGTTGCGAGTCTGAAACCATCAACTTTTTCTATGACTGGAATTATTATAGCTTCGCACGAAATGTTTACGAAGGTAAGAAAAAAGATATTTATAAATTATAAAAATGTCATGCTTCTTTATTTTCTTTTTTTTTTTTTTTTTTTTTAGATAATGCGCTCGTCACTTTCATTTGCTATGGTATGTTACAAAGCACGTCAATAACATGGTGCGCGCGAGATAAAAATATCAAACAATGTATACCGAAAATTTTATTTCATAAATGTATATTTCATATATTTCAATGTGACTAAAACGATATTAAAATATTATACGTATCAACTTCGATTCATGAATATGCAGCCATTCGCCCGGTAGTACTTGCGTTACATAATTTAGATTTACGTTTCGATACATCGCAAGTAATACCGACCCAGGTCTCACCGCATGGAGGTTGCTGCATCTGGAGACCCACGGGCTAACGGTGACTCTACTTATTATACTACCACTACTACTATCATTAAAAAATCAAAACAACCGGATGATTTCCACTCCACGACGAATTCAAGTCTCAAACGTTAAAATTGCAGCTCTATGCATATTTCCGCATTTGGGAACCGATTTACGCATAGCTCAACCATCGAAACATCGGAAGCTTCGATCACCACTTGAGCACAACCGATCGTGCTTTCGCGACAAATACGCCGGGATCGAAGATTAAATCTTATCGCACTCACAAATACTTACGTAAGTGTCCAAGAATACTCAAACGAGTATGTTGAGTACGTTGGAGCCATGCTTGGGTTTAATCGCGTCCGAGAACACCAACGATTATACCAGCCGACACAAACGCGAGTGTCCTCCTATCTTACCCTAACGGGAGAAAAGAAATCCTTCTACACTTCAGGTAGAAAGATTCTTTAAACACCCGTGTAAAAATCTAAATCCCTGGATGATGAAATATGCTTGTTGGGCGATGAAACGGTTACTGCATCTGGAGATCCATGGGCTAATGGTGAATCTATTCTAAAATCCACGTTCCGGGATGTCTTTCCGCTTCGAGAGCTTCAGGTTTCTCAGCAAACAGGAGGTTTGGTGAAACCTCGCTTACGAAAAACTCCACCGTTCGACACCGTCAGCTTCAGACATCGGTCATGCTTTTGATTTTTCGATATTGCCATTGCAATCATTCGATAGTACTACTGAAGTTCTATTAGATTCTTTTATATCGCGAACAATAACGATCCTGGTTTTATCGCGTGAAAATTATTCCATCTTAAGACTCACGAGCTAAGTGGAACTCTACTTTATAAACTCTACTTTAATTCCTAGAGTGACAAGAGCTTAGCAAGAATTCAAGTCCCTACATTAATTGAAAGAATTAGCCTTTAAATATTAGTAAAATAATTTTATTTATTAATTATTTCCTCCCCAGTTTGCGATTTATGTTTGTCGAAAGACGAAACTCAATTTATTTTATGTCGATCGTGTTTTATGATCTTCGTAACATTGCTAGCAATGTTCTATTATTTAAATATTAATAAAATAATCTTATTTATTAATTATTCCCTTCCGAATTTAAACCTGCGTCTATTTCACACGGTTGATTTTATTTTGACACTACTACAAAATGTACTTCCTGAATCTATAAATTTAAAAATCATCGTTTCCTCAATTTGCATTTATCACATATAATTTAATATCAAAAGTTAATATCAAAAAACTAAAATGTGGAAGAAAACTGATAAATCTAACACGACTCTAAAAACATCCTGAAACGAAAAATTGAGAAAACACAGAAAGAAAACGAGAATTAATATATTAATTGCTGAAAATCCTGAGCTAAAAATTGATTAATTTATTCTGAGGTTTTACGGGCTATGATTTTACAAGTCTTTTTGTTTTTTATCAATAACTCTACTCGACTTTACTCTTTCAAAAGCAATGACTCTACTCGACTTTTTTCGATCAAAAGCAATGACTCTACTGAGACTTTCGTTTTATCAATAAAACTGTTTATTTTATTTAAAAATGTAATAAAAAATCTTTGGACGCTCCTTCCTACAAGCGATTATTCTAATTATTAAAATACAAATCATACAATTTCGCTTGTAATTTAAAGACTATTCATCGCGAATGTCTTCTCGCTCATTCTTTATTAGAACTCGTAAATATCGTAAATATTTATTGTTATATCGCGAGAGAAAATATTTAATAAACGTATTAAAATATTTAATATTTCAAATAATTATAATTAACGCGTTTGAACAAGAAGACTCTATCCTGATCTAATAAATAAATCAAAAAATAACGAATCATTCACGAGTAAATCTCCGAAGAAATTTACTCGTGATCACTCAATGTTCGTCTACTAATTAATTACAACCGATCACTCGTGCCGATTCGGACCTTTCGTCCTCGATATGATTGAGTGATCGGAGGGACTTAAAAATTAACTCACTTCTTAAGAAGTTCTGCGATGGCTCCAAAACACTCGTCCGCGATTTAGGTCGAAATTGAGGGTGGATGATACGTAGTTGGTTGGAAATGAGGTAGGTCGACATCGAAGTTGATCTTCGGAATCCTCTTCGGTGATGCACTGACTCTAATTCGCGATAATTATTTATTAACGAACGATCACTGAATTTATTTCGCGAAACTCTAGTCTTTTATAAATACAGTCTGTGCGACTATTAAAAAAGCAAAAAACTTCGCGAACAAACACTGACTCTAACGACTGCATTGCACGCAGTCCATACAAGAATACTCATTATTTAAATCGCGAAACGCGTACGAACAAACACTGCTTCTATTTCGCGATATTTTTATTTTAGCGAGACGAACACTCGATTACTTCGTTGCTACGCGCTCGATTACAATAAAGTTCTGAAAGAAAAAAAAATATAAACAAAATTATTTGTATCACAGTTATAGTAAGAAACTGTATAAATTATTCAAGAAATATATGATAGAGAAATATATTTACTTAAAATTTTCGTTGATACTTGCAGGAAAGATATTCTGTGAGAATTTCTATGTTCACTCCTCGGTGTACAAAACAAAAGTGATCCAGTAACTATCAAAGTCGATCAAAGGTCCGATTATGTTGACGTCATACATAACCAAAAACTGCCAGTCTAAAATTTTCGACTTAAAAATAAAACAAATTGTATATAATATTAAAGAAATATGTGATATAAAAGTATACTTACTTGAATTCTCCGTTATTACTTGCAGAAAAAGCATCTTGTGAGAATTTCTATGTTCACTCGTCGAAATATAATACGAAACTGATCCAGTAATTGTCAATATCGATCAAAGGTCCGATTATGTTGACGTCGCACATAACCAAAGACCACTAATGAAAATTTTAAGTATAAAATAAAATAAATTGTATATAATATTAAAGAAATATGTGATATAAGAGTATAATTGCTTTAAGTCTTTGTTATTACTTACGAAAAACACATTCTAAGGGAGCTTCGATCCTTACTCGTCGAAATACAACGCACGACTGATCCAATAAAAGTCAAAGTTAATTAAAGGTGTAATGTTGTTGACGTCACGCGAGCCGACGACCGCTAGTTCAAAATATACATCTAAAATAAAGTAAACAGTAAGAAATGTGTGATATAAGAATACAATTGCTTTAACTCTTTGTTATTAAAGACATCCTCGGAGACCTTCGATGTTCACTCGTCGAAGTACAAATGAAATGTGATATAATAACTACTAAAGTCAATCAAAAACTCGTTTTTACTGCCACGTTAAATAAAGGTAATGACTCCGAGTTCAAAATGTATCTATATTAAAATATTAAAATTATTTTATATTTAATACGTGCATTATAACATTTTAACGATTATTAGTTTATTATTGTTTAATTATTAGTTTATTGTAGTTAATATATATCGTACATTGTTTAAATAATATCACCGAAAGTAATAATTTTTCAAGCTTAGTAAGAAAAAGCTTTGATCTTTACTCGTCGAAATAAAAAAGAGAAATAATAAAAGATTCATCAAAATTAATCAAAAGATCGATTTTATTGATTTTATGACGCAATCTCCTTTTTAAACCTTTATCTACACAACGAGTTCTTCTTCATTAAAATCGTATTCCTTTTAGTAATTCTTGTAATTGGATATTTATTCATGTATTCTATTAACAGCATTCTTTATTTATGTATAATATTCATTCATCTTTTTTTTTTCTATTCAAGTTATTTAACTGCGATATAGAAAATCATTCGTATGAAAAAGGTGATTAATATAGGTTATCAATTTATATAAAATTGTAATTAAATATGATACAGTATCTTTTCAATCAATGTATGTTATATAATATTTATCTATTTATTAATTTTTTTATTTAATCGATATTTTTAAAAAGTACATATATTTTCCGATGTTATCAAAGGTAAATCAGTGTAATGGAAAATATATACGTCTCCAATTGCGAATACTACACATTTATAATCAAGAATACCGTTTCAAAAACATATACACTTTTTCACCGTTCGAATCGTACGCATATGTATCATTAAAAGCAGTTATAGAATAAAGCTCCTGATACATTACTATTTCTTCGACCGAATTTGCTGTTAAAAAGACCTTAAGGCTTTTACACACCGCATCGACGTAAAACGTATGCCGTGAGAAAATTCACCAATCAAAATCAATTATACATTCCTCTTTATATTTTTCGACGCAAGATATAAGTTCTACAAGCTATCGTAAGAATGAACTTTTTACACTTTACGTCTTATATTCAACCAATCGCATGCTTTCCCGCAATTAAATTCTACATTTGAAATTTCATCAATACGAGTAGTATCCAGACTTTAAAGTTATGTATTCATACATTACGATTGAAATCATCAAGAGCATTATGTTTTAAAGAAACATAAGCACGATAGAAAAACGAGGATGCAGCAAGCAGGATTTGACACTTAAGAATTATATTTTCGCGCAATTTTTTCAATGATGATTGTGATTGGTCAAAGCTTATGGCTTACGGCAATCGTACGTGATACCATTTACGTACTACGGCTTACGGTTTACGTCTTATGTCGATGCCTGTATGAAGATCTTCGCAAAATTTTTTATCGTTACGGCTTACGTCTTGCATCCGAAAATATAGAGGGGAATATTCGATTCTGATTGGTGGATTTCCTGACGGTTTACCTATTACGTCTTACGTTGATGCGTGTGTGAAGGCCTTTAATACGTAATATAACAAAAAAAAACTCGGATAAATTAATAGAAATAGTAATTTCAACTAATCAATGCGAAAATAAAATCATATTTATTATCCTATTAAAAGTTTCATCGGTTTAGCGCACTCATGTTCGTAAGATGGGACTACGTGACGCACATTACATCGATGAAGCGCCTTTCGGCGCGGTCGCATGTGCTCTTCTAAGGTAAATTGGAGGGGGAAGGTAAAACCATGTGATCATCGACAACCAATCAGCTGTTTAACATTGTCCTGCCGCCAAGCCAAGCTCGTCTGACGTCCGTGGTCCTACGTGCATGCGAATCTGCAACTTCCAATTACTTTACTATGCAGCAGTAGAATATTAAAAGGGATGGATAATTTATAATATACAACAATCAGCCAACTGTAATATTTCGTGCGTAGGATTCAATTTATCCTCGATAGCATTCTAAGATTTGTGTCACAAGTGTCGCCATTTTGGTGATACGGCAAGCTAAGCCTGCAAGTGTACCTATGATCTTTTTATTTTGGCTTAGTATTTGGGCGATCTGTGGGATCGTTTCCGACGTCGAACGAACGCAGTAATTATAGAGATGACACAACAAAATAAAACGATGAATTTCTTAATACATGACGCCAATGGTAAGTTATCTAAGAATGCGCCGACAGTCGGCATGTGTTTTTCGATACACTACACAACACGTTGCACTAGTTTTTAATATTGGAAGGTATTCCTAGTTCTTGATCAACGTGCACTTCTAATGATTTTAAGTCTTTCCCAAACGTATGTTTATATCTGAGTCATATGGAATATTTTCTATTGTCTTCCCTTTCTTTATGCACATTATAAGATTGTACATTTCCTTACTTTTTCTTGTATTAAAATAAAATTCAAAATTCATTTCTTCAAATAAACATTAAGCCTGGCTTTCCTTATAATGTACATGATATATACTGTGAAAATATATATGGTAAAAAATCTGATCAATGATAAATGTATGTACAAGCGTACTAGCTATTTTAGACTTACTAGTCTGTACATTCATTTTTTCCTTGCAAACAATAAAGCATATATAAGTCCTCAAGAAAATGTGTAAATGCTTTTTATGTAAATATATTCCTTTTTCATACAAAGGTAAATAAAAAAATAAATTGAGAATCAATCGAAGTAACAATTTTATCTTTGCAACTTGATATAAATAAGTAATATCAAATCAAATTCTTCCTTTAAGTTAATTCTATTTAAACATTACATTTAATTTTACTTTATAAAAGGAAAGTTAATTTTTTTAAGTTTGCAGATGTTATATAGAAATAAATATAATCTAGTTTAACATAATAAAGAATAAGCGAGTTAGTATCAGTATATCAAAAAATATTCTAGTTCTATTTCTTTGTATTATATGTATGTTTATATACATAGTTTATTTGTCTACTGCATTTATAGAAATTACATTATTTCATTGTCTGAATATATGCCTTTCAACAGTACACTATTAAATAATCTTTATTACTTTCATTAAAAAGAATATTGTATGGAAATAGATATTTTTAAATGTTCTTTAATTTGATTCATTTAACATTATTGATAAAAGAACTACAGAGCAACATACACACAATTAATTCAAGAAACAAGTTCAAGCACATTTCATAGAACATAATTTAATCTTGGATTATACATTATTTTCTATTCTTTATTTTATCAATTATTTATTCATTTTGAATCAATCTATGAAGATATTTATAATATAATTAAATTAATAAAATGAAAAAAAAATTGTAATGTAAAGAACTCTTACAGGTCATCCACAGGTGATAAAGGTTGTACAAAGTACACCTAATAAATCATTAAGTGGTATTATCAGCACAGCGAATACTGGTAGTTTTAAAGTTTTTAAAACACCAAGTCAAGAACCACAGGTATGTTATTAAAATAATAACTGATACATACTTTATGTTATTAACATTATGTTATTTTTCTATTTCAAATGTAACATATATGTTTTATTGCATACATTTTTTTTTAATGTATATAATTATTAGGTCCTGTCACCAAATGCACAAGTCCTCAGAACTATTAGCCTACAAAGTTCTTCAACCCCTGGTCAGAGTGAGCAAATTTAATTCGTTGTTAGAGGCATCATCATTTAATTTTTAACTAACTTCTATTATTTTTTGTAGGATTGGTGACAATACCTTTGCAAAATACAAAATTAAATACTACTAAACCTGGAGATCCTGTAGTAACAAAAACAATACAGTTAACATCAGCTCAAATGGTAAGGAATATTTCGAAATATTGTTACATTTATAAAAGTCTTATTTTTTATGCTTTCTTTTTCTCTGTTGATAACTCATAATATTCTTTGAGAATTTCATAGAAGAATTATTCATAATATTTCAAATGTTATAAAAATATCTATTAGATTCACATAACATAAACATACTCTAATAATTATACTTTTATATGATTTTATTTCAGAGTGATATAAAACAGGCAATAGTATCTCAGCAACAGCAAAGTAGTAATACACAGATTGTTAAGGATATAACAGGAAAAACATATATTAGTCCAATATTGGATCATAGTGGTTCTAGAAAACGACAAGATACAGAAAGTGATTTTGTGCCTGAGTACTGTATTACTTTCATTGATATTCTTATCTCTAAAATAATTTATGTATATTTTATTGTCAGAAATAATATTATTTGCTAAAATTACTTGCTAATTATGTTTCTAGTAAAAGAAGGAAAACGGAAAAAGTAGGGAAAGGTCTACGCCATTTTTCAATGAAAGTATGTGAAAAAGTAAAAAAAAAAGGCACCACGTCGTATAATGAAGTGGCGGATGAATTAGTAGGAGAATTTACTAATCCTGCACATATAAACTCATTAACAGATCAGGTAAATTTTTATGATACAATATAATATATAATTAATAATTTTCTTATAAATAATATTACTATAATTTTATTTCTGTTTCAGCAATACGATCAAAAAAATATAAGGAGACGTGTATATGATGCTTTAAATGTATTAATGGCAATGAATATTATTTCCAAAGAAAAGAAAGAAATTCGGTGGTTAGGTTTACCAACTAATTCATTACAAGAGTGTTTAGCACTAGAAAAAGATAAGAAAAAGAAAATTGAAAAAATTAAGGCAAAGACACAACAACTTCATCAACTCATTCTTTCACACATTTCGTTTAAAAATTTGGTAGAACGTAATCGTTTAAATGAAAGTCTTCGCGGACCACCAAAACCTAATTCTGCCATACAGCTGCCATTCCTCATAGTGAATACCAGCAAAAAGACTGTCATAGATTGCAGCATTTCAAACGACAAGTATATTTCACTAATCTTACCTTTTGCATATAATATTTGTCATCTTTTTATTGCATTTACAAAACCTAAAAAATTATATTATCTCTTTATATTTTATTTTTACAGAACTGAGTACCTGTTTAATTTTAATGATAAGTTTGAAATTCATGATGACATTGAGGTTTTAAAACAAATGGGTTTGGCCTTTGGTAATTACAGAATATTAAATAATTATATATTAAATTATGTTGTTTTTAAATATTTACTATTAACAGAAATTTATATTTTTAGGCCTAGAAAAAGGTAACTGCTCCGAAGAGAATTTACGGACTGCAAAATTGATGGTTCCTAAATCGCTTGAAAAATATGTGGAACGTACGTATTTCAATATGATGTGATGACATATAAACGAATTAGTTCAACATTCTACAAACTTTATTATTTCAGAATTAGCATCAGGTGATCTGGAAAAATTCATCCCAGTCACTATACCTGGTCCTAGTACTTCTATGGAAGACCTAGAAGTTAAATTAGAAGGTTCTAGGCCTCCTTCTTCATCACATACTTCGTTATCTGAAGATGCTCTTTCACCACCATCTCAATATTATTCAGAAGAAGAAGATGATGACGAAGAGAGTGATCAGGATGATCAAGCTGATAGTGATCTAGAAGTTAACTAGCACCTGGATCAAACTTCCCAAGGCTGGACTCAGGGTTCGTTACGTCATTATGTAAATAACTTTGAATATTTTAATCTAACATAGTATACTGTAATGAGTCAATATTTAACATAAATAATTATTATCCTAGACTTCATTTTCATCCATAATTTTATTTTTAATATAATATTTCATTCTACTAAAAAGTTCTGAATCCTTTAAAAAAAAAATATGTACATCTTACCAGAAATGTACTCAATTACATTTAATTTATAGATATAGATAATTATAATTTCAGGATATTCATTATTTTCTTCAGTGGTGTCAACGTGATCATTATCAATATCACCACTGACATCGTCGTTACCGCCCCAATCACCAGAGTCTTCACCATGTCAATCAAGATTATGTAGGTGTATAATAGTAATCAAGGATTTTTAATCAATCCTTACTATCATCGATACATATAATCTGATAAAGTAAATGAGAATGGTCAAGAGGAAAATACATCGATTGGAGGCAAATGGAAAAAAGTAATACATAATTACTTCGCCTAAATATATCAGCAAGGCTCTTTTCATATTAGGAAACCAGTTCAATGCACAAGAAGTGATTCTAATTTTGAAAACGTATATAATGTCAAAAAACCATTGACTGTGCATTGATTTGCAGATTTATATGACTAGCACCTATGTATAATAAATTATAATCTTAGCCTTATACCTACATTAATATGTGTATAAAATATTAAGACCAGTACTCATTTTCTTATGGCACGTTTATAATAATTATCATCAGTGATACACGGTGAAGTCCAGTATGCTAAATGCGAATACGTCTGACTCGATTTTGAAGTATAAATAAATTGTCATAATGCTATTGTTCTATTTTTTATTAATTTTTAGTGTAAATGTTTATTCATAAGGTTACCTGTCCAAGTAACTTAAAGTAATGACATTGACACAATTGATTGTAATATACAATTGGAATCAGGTGCAAATGAAAGGTTTCTAAATATATAGACATGTATTGATAATTTATAATTTTGACTTAATAATTATTCTGTCACAAAAAAAAAAAAACTAAAACAATTCTATATATATTATTAGTTACAAGATACAAAATATGATTAGTTTTATTATAAAATTGTTATATAGTTTGTCAAAACTATAATCTTTAACACAAGAAATGAAAATATATGAACTTAATGTTTATTACATCAAAATAACAATACTCTTTTAACTTACAAAAATATATTCTCCATTGTCAATAAAAAATTGACTTGAAAGAGCAGGTGATGTTAATCAATAACTAAGTAAGTTTTATAATATTAAACTTTTTATCTACTGTGTACAATGATTAGGTAATTTTGAAAGTGCTCTAATCTAAATCATCATCATCAAAGAGATCATCGAACTCTGAAATTTTAATAAATTTATGAATTAAAATTTAATTTATTTACAAGAAAACATTAGATGTGTTTAAAATATTTCATGTTCATACCATTGAAAAAATCTGCATGTACCGCCTTCTCACTGGTTGTAAGGTCTACTAATAAACGACTACCACCAACCTAAAAATATGTTATAATTTTATGAAATAAAATACGTGTAACAAAAAGTAAATTCATACCATTATATAATTATCTTTTATGTTTATATATAGATATACAATAAATTATAAACAACATTTTAAATATCATAAACTACACTGTTATAACATATTATTACCTCTTCAAGTTCTATGTATGATCCTGCACCTTCTGGAAACATTTCATCTGCCACAAGAGTCGGCTTCATAATTAATCAGTTTTATTCTGAATGTTAAAAACAAAAAGCACTCGTCTTCTATCATTTAACGACAAACAACAAATTTTAAGATATGAATTAATGCTTATGTTACCATGAAACGGATGAACTGCCATCTAATGGAATTTTTATTATCTACAATTATAACCTTATAGTGTATCCAGTGAAAATATAATATACTAATTATTATTTAAAGAATAATATTGTGTGCTTTCATCAAATAAAATAAATGTGATTCCAATCAATTTGTTGTGATTTTCATAGCTTATGCAGATTCGTGTATGATCGCATATAATATATATATATATATACATATATAAGTACATATATATATGTCCCGGTGAAGTTCATGCTAGCACGAGTTAAAACTAATAAAAGAAAATATAATATAAAAAAAATTATTTATTATTATTTGTAACATTTAATAATGCGATGGTCACTTCCGAAACCAGTCTATTATGCATCGATGATTACAACTACAGTTGGTGTAGCGTATCTAACAAAGTAATATATTTTTATATAATTTTATTTTATAATACATAAACTTAATCCAAATATATAAGTTATTGTTTTAACCGCTTGAATTATTTGAATGTATTCAATTTGACTATAAATAATTCTATTTAAGATATTCATTAAAAAATAATTTCTACAGTTTACAAGTATTATATAAATTTCTTTTTTTTTTTTTTGTTATTTATAGAGATTATTTTGGTGGGAAAAAGTATGAAGGAGAAGAGAATTTAGAAGGTAAAGTTATCATTGTTACTGGTGCTAATTCTGGTATTGGTAAAGAAACAGCTCGTGCATTTGCTGCACGAAATGCTAAAGTTATCTTAGCTTGTAGAAATAAAGAAAGATGTGAACAGGTATTCACAAATTATAAATATAATTATATGTATTATATATTAGTTTTAATAAAAAGTTTTTTAATTTTTCTTATTGTTTTAGGCACGCAAAGATATTGTTATTGAAACAAAAAATAAACATGTTTATTGTAGAAAATGTAACTTGGCATCTCAAGAAAGTATACGGAACTTTGTTACTCGATTTAAAAATGGTAATGATCAAATGTTTTAACTATCTATTAAGGCATATCTGCTTTAATATTTATATTTATGATACAGAAAATTCTGAACTCCATATACTTGTTAATAATGGTGGTGTAATGCGATGTCCAAAAAGTTATACAAAAGAAGGCATCGAAATGCAACTAGGAGTAAATCATATGGGACATTTTTTACTTACAAATTTATTATTAGATGTTTTAAAACAATCTGCACCATCTAGAATTATAAATGTTTCAAGTAATGCACATTTAAAAGGAAAACTTCAAGTCAAAGATTTAAATAGTACAGAAAAGTATGATCCTTACGAAGCATATGCCCAAAGTAAATTAGCTAATGTTTTGTTTACAAGAGAACTGGCAAAGAGACTAAAAGGTATTGTAAATGTATCTAGCATTTAATCATTTAAATTAATAAGTATATTATTTAGGAACACAAGTTACAACTAATGCGGTTCATCCAGGGATTGTCGATACAGAAATAACAAGACACATGACGTTATTTAAAAATCTTTACTTTAAATATTTTATTAAACCATTTATATGGCCTTTTATAAAGTCACCTAAACAAGGAGCTCAAGCAATTTTACATGTTGCATTAGATCCTAAGCTTGACAATATCACAGGCTCTTATTTTAGGTGAGTAATATATCTATTATATATATATATATATATATATATATATATATATATATATATAAAGTATCTTATTTAAATTAATTCCCTTGAATATCTGCAAAACTGATGATACAAAAAAATATTGAAAATGAAAATTTCAAAAAAACACATAATATGATGTAATTTGGTATATTGTCGGTGGATACATAAAGGATATATATCTACTATATTTTTTTGCCTACTATGCCTACTATATATTTTTTTTAATTATATCATATGTTCTTGATTTTGTTTGATATTATCTATAGAAAAATATTAACCTATATATTTCAAGAAATTATTAGTTTAGGAGATATCTTAGTTTAAATATTGCTAAGAAACTATCACTCTCTTACTACTACTATTTATTTACTACTTTACTACATTTTAGTAAGAAAGTGATGATAATAAAATACCCTATATATTTAAAAAAAATAATATAATTGTTTTTTGTTTTGTTTTAGTAATAACGAAGTTGCTAACATTTCCGATGAAGCTAAAGATGATAAATTAGCAAAATGGTTATGGCTAGTTAGTGAAAAATGGACGAAATTAAATGTTACTTAATATAATAAATGTAACATCATTTTAATTAAAAGGAAATTGATGTAAAAAATAAATTTTTATTTCGTCATGATAATTTCACTTATACCGTTATATTTTTATTAAATAAATTTTCTAGTTGCAAAAGTGATTATAAAAACTGCTTTTAATGATTAAATAATCATTTGTCACGAATATTTTTTAAACAAGTTTCTTATTTCAATACTGATTTTAGGTAACGTATCGTCTTCTTTTCGAAAAGAAATAAAGGCAAATAAACGCAAATAAGGTTTATATGTTTCCTTTCTGCTATTTATATGTTTATCACGAATTATTATTAATATTTATAAAACATAACCTTAACATTGTCGATATATGCAATTACCTAATAAATAAGACAATTATTTTATTTTCAAGACGATTCGATAAGAGTAATAAATATACGATACTAATTACCGACAGAGTAAAAAATATATGCAATATATTCTTTAAATAAATGTAAAATAATCGAAAATATTAATTATATATAAGAACAAAGAAACTTACGAAACACACTCTTCGAAGTACAAAGGACGACTGAGTTGTTATCTTCGCAATCACTGGTATTTATAGTTGTTTACATCACTGGCGGGCATATATACAAATTTAAATTTCATATTTAATTAAATTCTACATTAAAACTACTTTGTAAGATACATTAATAATACATAACAAATATAATATCTAATTATTTTATAGTACATATATATACTAAATAGATCTTATACATTACTTTTTTATACTTATATATAGTAAATAGTACTTAGTATTCGATATTAAAATTAAATATTTATTTTTACGTATATAAAGTTTTTATAGCATTTCATACTGAAAATTATCAAAAAAGATTTTTTGGAATAAATTATTTTTTATGTATCGTTAGAAATATAGTCGTTATGTAATTATGACATTTCATTATATGATAAGCACGTAGAGTATGATATAAAAAAAAATTTTATGGCCCATAACCATATCAGAAAGGAAACTCACTATATATCAAATTTATGTTGTAAACGGATCTGCAATGCCCTCTAGAAGCAAACCTGTTGTTTTTTAAATCGATTGTATGTCTATAGTTCTGTTTTTCTATGTTAAAAGTAAAAGTAATATGAAACTTTTGTGTATATTATTATTCATACTTACATACATATAAATGTCGTACATATACATACGTAAATCTTTTTAAGATATATATATATATATATATATATATATATATATATCTAGATAATCTTTGGTGCTTATCTGATTAGAGTATTCTACCACTATAAGAATGCTCTTTGTATTGATAACAATGAGTACTGACCATTCGCTTACTAATAGTGTTTGACATGAATTCGAAAGGAAACTTCATCAGAAAGTACCATGATATTTTACAAATTATAATAAATTGTTGTAACAGATGGTATATTTAATTTAAAAGTCAAATTATTTGCAGTTAATTGAACTACATAAGATAAATTAAAATCGGAACACCATGTTTATTGTATCACTTATTGTGTTTATAAATCTTGCTATAAAGTGTTTTGCTGATACAAATATTAATTTGGGAACTATTATTTTTGCAAATGTTGTAAGTAAAAAATTATATAAAAGTTATATATATGTTCATTAAGAAATATATGTGTGATATATATATATATATATATATATATATATATATATATTCTATTTTTAAATTGATCTTATTATTTATGCATTTTATTTATAATATTTGAAGATAATATAAAAATACTTATATGATATTATGATTTTATAAGCTTTATAGACATGGTGATCGAACTCCTATTGAACCATATCCAACCGATCCATATAAGAATGAGTCATTATGGCCAGTGCCTTATGGACAGTTAACAAATGTAAGTAAAAAAATTAATAAATTATAAATTATACATGTAACATATTTATGAGTTATATCATATTGGTATAATTATAGCATTATACATATATAATGTTTCTTATACATTTATACAGCTGGGGAAAAATCAACACTTACATATGGGCCAATGGCTTAGAAGCAGGTACTCCCATTTTTTAAGTGACTTATACAGTCCGTATGACGTTTATATCCAAAGTACAAATACAGATCGTACTTTAATGTCAGCTGAAGCAAATTTAGCTGGCTTATATCCGCCTAAAAAAAATCAAATATGGAATACTATCAATTGGATGCCTATTCCAGTACATACTATACCAGAATCAGAAGATAATGTTTTATCAGGAAAAAAATACTGCCAAAGATATAATTTTGAATTAGATAAAGTATTAAAGTCTCCAGAAATAAAAAAAATAAATCAGGAAAATAAACATTTGTATGATTATTTGGCAGAGAAAACAGGAATGAGTGTTACATCTTTGAAAGATGTTGATCATATATATGATACATTGTTCATTGAAGTAATTATACATAAATATTTTTAGCAAATGTAGTTCTTTTAAGTTGTTGATATAATAACAGATTTTTTTTTTTTTGCAGAAACTATATAATAAAACTTTACCTGAATGGACAAAAAATGTATTTCCGGATAAATTAAAATCACTTGCTGCAAAAAGTTTTACAATAAATGCATACAATAAAATATTACAAAGATTGAAGATGGGTAAAGTATAGCTTTTTATTAATCTAAACATAAATAAAGTTATTCATGCAATTTTATTTTTTATTCTTTCTTTGTTACAGGTTTATTGTTTCGAGAGATAATAGATCACATGGAAAAGAAATCTAGAAATGCTTTAATACCTGATAGAAAAGTTTGGATATATAGTGCACATGATGAAACAGTGGCAAATATGTTAATGACTTTAAATTTATTTGATCCGCATTGCCCTCCATACACAGCCACAATTTTAATAGAATTAAGAGTAAATTCTGAAAAAGAATACTTTGTCACGGTATAAATTTGATATAAATATATTTCTAAAGCTATAATAAATTTTATAATCTAATAGCGCCAAGAAAAGAAAGTTCAACATTTAATATTTAAACTATTATAATTAATATCTAATGTTAAGTTATTTAATTTTTATAGATTTCATACAGAAATACTACTGAGGAACCAAATCTGTTAACTCTTCCTGGTTGCAACACTTTATGTCCCTTGAATAAATTTATTCAATTAACCAAAGATATTATACCAGAAGATTGGCACAAAGAGTGTATGATGAAACATGAAAAAAATGAATATAATATAAATACAACGACTGTTGTTGGTAAGTGGTTGTTACAAATAATAATGTGTTTATAATTAATCTATAAAAAACTAAACTGTTTTTAATATTTCAGCAATATTGACATCATCAATATTGATACTAGTTTTACTAGTTCTGTTAGTAATGGGATTTATTTACTGGTATTATAAACGTGAACATAATCAGTATTACCTCAGATTAACAACAGATCCTATATAAGAATATACACAATGATTGCAATTACAATATGACAAAATATTTGCTATTGTCAAAGTAAAAATAGCCATAAATATGTGTTATTGATGTTTTGACAAAGAAGATAAAACGTTTTTTTTTAATGCAATTATTTTTGTATATATGAAGGCAAGAAAAAAAAATGTTATTTCTATAATAGATAAAATATTACACAATAATATGTGTAAGAAACTTTGTATTAATCACTTCTAATACCTTTGTCTGTACTTTGTATATACAAAGATGATTATTTATATGTGTGTGTGTGTATGTATATATATATATATATATATATATATATATATATATCACTTGTAAACAAGAAAAGTGACAACTTGATGTATTATGCTTTTTAAAATACTATATAATTAATTTACAAACAAGTGAAAGTTCATATGCATTTAATTGAATGAAGAATTAATATTTCTCTTTTTTAACTTTCTTTACTTGTTACTTTTCTTGCATGCAAATAGACAAAATAACATTGAGTTACCAAAAAAGAGAATTTTAAAGAGAAAATGGCAGATAGTACATAATTTATGTATTATTATAAATTTTGAAGGAGGATTACAGTATGTTTAATTTCTAATGGATATTATCACTTTTATTAATGATATTAATGAATGCTGTGTTACTTAAGTTGTTTTGGGATCTTTTTCGCTACTAATAAAAAATGTAATGAATATTGTAATTTTATCAATACTTTATATGAATTGATGTAAATGAAGGAAATCTTTTTCAGAACATATAAATAAAACGTTTTTTTTTTTTTTAATATAAATAAATCACAAATTGCTGAGATAAGAATACATGGAAAAGTTTTTAATATATCATTATAATTATTATACGGTTTTAATTTTAATAAATAAATTATAGATTTTTATTTGTACAATAAAAGTATATAAAAGAAATAGTTCATTCAATATAAACGGTTATTGTTAACTAAAGTACTAATTGGGAAAAAAATGTATTTATTATATTTATTTATTATATTATATTTATTATCATATGGCTTTTTTTTATTATCTACAAATTAAATTAATTTTCAATGCTATCTACAAATAATATATTAATAAAATAATAGTCAAAGAAAATTTATACAAGAAAATATATATATTACATTATAGAAGAGAGAGAGAGAGAAAGAGAGAATAAATTATTATATTACAAATATTAGCAGCTAAGAAAATTATATTTAAGTTAAAAATTTATTATATAATAGTATTTATTAATAATAATTACCAAAAATGTGGTATGGGTACAAAGCTTTCATTTAATCCTTCTTGTATTGTGAATGCTGGATTTGTCCTAAAATAAAACATTGTTATAAAAATAATATGAAATGAATGGGAAATATATATAATTTATGTTAGAAAATATTTTCTTTTTTATATCATTCGTACCTTCATCATCGTAAATAGAGAATAAAATCAACGCTGCAAACCCATACTTTTGGTGGTTAAAAAATTGCGTGCAATAAAAACAGTATTTAGTTAATTACTTTACATACATACACAAATGTTTTTACAAAAACAAACACAAATAAACAAAAAGAAACACAATTTAACATATTAAAGCTTATAGATATGAAATTTGACATTTATGAATGTAATTGTTTTTATGCAATATTTATTTTTGCAAACAATAAACAAGTCTTAATGTTTGGACGATTTGTGTGATTATAATGTTAATACATATACGTACCATTGACAATGCCATGCTGACATCACAATAATAAAAGCATAGTTTTCGAAATGATATTCATATTTGATGAATATGAGACACATGTCAATCGTTGCATTGCATACAGTTGATTACGCTTGTACAACTAAGTACTTAATGATGTTTCCGATGTATTGAAGAAACTGAGATTAAAAACAAAAATGTCAAACTTTGAACATCTTTCTCATAAACAATTACAAATAAATGATTCCAGTATAACCTTTAATAATTATTAATGTTATAATAATATGTTAATATAATATGCAAATAAAAAAAATTCAATAAACAACGTGCAAGAGGATCAAGTAGTAGGATTAATAAACATGTAATAGGATCTTAATAAATAAATGTTTATTTACATTAGTATTAGTATTAGTATTAGTATTAGTTATATAAACCTTCCTTTTAAGCATATTCAACATCATTAAAACATGTTATGTATTAAGCATATAAACATATATTTTTTAGAGGTTAAAAAAATTAGTATAGTTTATATATACCATATTTCTTTTAAAAATGTTAATAACAATAACCTTCACCCTTATATGATTATATAAAGTAAAATCAAATTTGCTCTATTTTACAAAGCATGTTAAAAAAAAAAGTCATATCCTCTTATTAATATATAACAAATTGATAAATATTTTATAATAAATGTATTATTCAATGTCATATATTTCCTTTGAATTTATGTTAAATATTAGTATTTGCTAATTGCAAAAGCCTTTGCATACCATTAAGCAATATTTGTTATTTTAATATAAAATATAATAGAATCATATTATACATATATACAATTTGATTAAAAATATATAAAATAGTGGTTTAATTATTAATATTAGATGTTATTTTGGCAGTATTTGAAAATATTATGATACTGCATGTCTTACCTTGCATATATAGCAGGATTAGATAGGCCAAAGTTAGTGTCCACAGGACCACAAATATATTTCGTAACAAACTAAAACATAAATATATTGAAAAGGTAAATAATAATTAATAGTGCATATATGTGATATATCGATATACATACCCAATGATTACTGACAGTTCCAGCACCCATATTTACTGCCATATGAATTATTAAATATATACAAAATGCTAAATATAAAATTGCAAATATAGCAATACCAAGCCATATTGCCCAATTCTGAGGAATATCTTGTACAGTATCTATTACAAAATAAATATTTATTGTTATCACTAATGCAGATATAATAGTGGCAACAATTTTATTTGCTCTGTAATAAAAGAAAAACATTATATAATATAATTTGTGTGTGTGCATGTATAGCAAATATTAATATTATATTCTATATTTAATTACAACATACATTCCATTTGTAAATTCTCCCATTATTTGTGGATTACTAGTAAAGGCTACTGTTGGTAAAGTAGCAAAGGGTAATTGTAAACTCATAATAGTATTTAAAATATCATTCATGCCACTCATGTCTGCTATATCAGCATAGAATGCTACTAAAAATGTGGGGACGATAGCAATCGTCCGAGTAAAAAGTACTCGCTTCCATCGAGCCCATTGTAAGTTTAAAAATCCTTCCATTGCAAATTGTCCTGCATAAGTTCCAGTCATTGTGGAAGATTGACCAGCAGCTAAGATACCAACAGCCCAAATATACATTGCTGCTATTCCAAATGAACAACCAAGAAATATACCACCCTTGTATATGTCTGCATCAAATGTTTTATTGTTTCTCTAAGATGAAGAAAATAAAATGTCATCATATTGAAAGAAATATTTATGTCAATAAATAATTTTACTCACAGGAAATAAGTTATCATCTATGTGGATTCTACTTGCATTACAGGTATCATACTAAAACAAAACAATAATACTTAAAGATTAAATTTAATTCCAAGAATATCAATGAATGAAAGTCAAGTATTTGTAATAGAAAACTTACAATATCTTCATTGGTTTTATTGTAGAGACCATGTGCAAAAACAGAAACCACAAATACATTAATAATGAATGAAACAAGAAGTGCAATACTTGCTTCAATAAAATAATACATATTTGCATCTCTAACTTTGGCAGGTTGTCTTCGATCTATATCTCTCGACTAAAAAATTATTAGTTATTAATATCAAAATTTATAATAATATATCTGCAAATTGTGTTAAGATATCTATTTTCTTCAGTAATATTTAAAGTCAGCATGCAGTTTTTTCCTTACTTTCACAAGAGCACTATGAAGATATAAATTATGTGGCATAATAACAGCACCAATAATTCCTACAGCCTGACGCAATATTTGACTATCATATTCCATTCCCCAGGGTATGAACATTCCTTTTATAACTTCAACTTGAGGTGGTTTCGAAATAATGTACTGAAAATGTAAAGGAAAAATATGTTAATAAATAAATTTATAAGTAAAGAAAAACAGCGTTTATTTCATAAAAAATATATTATAAATTTCTTTTACCTCATAACCAAAAGTAATTCCCATAATAGTAATTAATAATCCAAAAAAAAATTCTAATTTTCGTAAACCATATTTATCCAAAAATAGAAATGTAAACGTATCAATTATTGTAATAAGTACACCACCCCATAAAGGAAGTCTGAAACATATAATATCCAAATTACAATAATAAATTTCTTCTTTTATTTAATAGTTCTTATATAAATTCTATATTGTGAATATATTTATGCAATTTTTCAATATAATAATGTATATTTTAGAACATTAAATATATTTATTAAAAAAATATATTGTTTATTTTTTATTCTTTATAATTTAATATTAGTAACTTACCCTCCAGATGTTAATAAATATAAGGCAATAGCTGTTCCTATTACTTCTTGCATATCACTACCAATAATAGCTATTTCTATCATTATCCATAAAACAAGCCGAGGTACTTTTTTGTATTGTCTATAACACATTTCTGCTAAATGTAATCCAGTAACCACACCTAAGCGTGCACTGAGTCTTTGCATAATAAGTCCCAATATTGTAGCACTTAATAGAACCCATAATAACTAAAACAATTATATTAAATTTAAAAAAAAAAAAATTAAATTCTATCAACTTATTAAATATCATGAATATTTATTAAATATTTATGATATTATATAAATCATTTTAAACATTGTACTAAAAAAGTGTTTAATGTAAAAATAATATATACCTTATAACTGGCTTTTGCACCGGACTGTAAATCAGATTCTATATTACCAGGATCTAAATATGCGATTGACATTAAAAATCCAGGGCCTGTAAAGGCCCATAATTTTCTGAAGTTAAAACCAGTCTGTAAGAAAAATATTTTTAATTTCTAAAATATATAATTACAATATGTATATTTTATATCGCGTATAAAATTAAATCAAAAAATTAAAGTAACAGATGTGTTGAAAAAAATAATAAATATATGTACATACACCTTCTAATTCAGGTATTCGTATTTTTTCGTCAGCAAAATAGGTTTGATTATTATTTGGTGATAAAGACGTGTTCTCTGTGACTTTAACATTTTTTTGTATGTTCTCCGTAGATTGATGGGGTACAGAAGTTGTCTCATCGTTATTATGCCTTTGTCTGTTTTGCATGGTATATTTCTCCGAAATATCTACAATTTTATTTAATGATTTCTTAACAAAACATATATAACATATATGATAAAAACAATGATGAACAGTTATTGAAAAGAAAAGTTCTGTTCACATAAAATAATTAATCATATGTATATGTCATAGATATACGTAGAAATACTTACGACTTTTCTCTTTGATTATCTTGTATAATTATGATGAACGTAAACGAACAAAGTGAGAAAGAAATTAGTCACTTGTATTTCTTCGTTCGTCAAAAAAAAAATTCGTATTCATAAAGAAAAATAGATCTTGCGAAATTCAGAAAAAAAAGATATCGAAGGTCACACAATTTCGATCAAATAGTCATATTGACATTAAGATAAAAGAAAATGAAAAGAAAAAAAAAATTAAAAATATTGAAAGGAACTTAATAAAAAGTATACAGAACTAAAGAAAAAGTGTAGTCCACAACCGAACTCGACGATATTCCGATTAGAACTAACCCTTGGTCATTGTTCGTAACTTAGTGAAAGAGCGCGCGCTCTTTCAAAGAGAGATAAAAAATTCATAAACAATTCTATCTTCAAGAATTGATTCTGAGATCTGCAGCAATTAAATATATATGATAATAATAAAACTTGAAATAACATTTACCATTACCCAAACGTACTACGTTATTTTCCTATTTTCACGAATGACCTTTGATCAAATACAATCTCATTTATAATATCATTTAAAAATTTGATATTTTGAATCTAATAATAAACTTATGAAAGCATTATATCCATGCAAAAAAGAAATTCGAAAAAATCTTTGCAAATGTTTCGAATGTTTTTCTTATTATACGCATCCTAAAATTCCTAAAATGATATAACGGGATTGTCCTGTTTGCGTAAACTATCATCTGACTAATGCTATTTATTACGAAATATTATCACGAATATGATCATGGAATAACCCAGAAGAACAGTATGTCAATGTATGCACAGTGCATACATATTAATAAACGAAATAAAAATATCGTTTGTGTAATTTAATCTACTTACTCGATTCTATTCGGAAGAAATATTAATGATGTCAATTTAAAGAGAACTTTGATAGAAATTATCCAATGGAGAGTTAGAAACGAATTGTGCATAATGCGACGATTACAATAGAAGCAAGTAGGCTAAAGTAATGGTACATATATATGCAGACATATTAGATTCTTACATCGCAGAATAAAAAACAAACGCAAAAAATCCTTACTGAATTTCAATAATCCTACAAAAAAAATGATATTACTTACTGTTCATCCTTGGTAATTTAAGAAACTATCGATTACGGTCGACAATTAATTTTATTTAATTAAGTAACAGAAATAAAAAAAAAAAGCTACTGAATTACGAGTATATTTTTTTTCTTCTTTTTCTTTTTTATTTTTTCTTCTATTAAACTTATCACCTTTGAATTATTCTTCACCGATATGTACGTATAATCTATATGAGAAGTAACGTAAAAAGAAACCTACTCGACGCAAGTTTTCTTACATAAAGCATATATACATAACGCGATAATAGACATATGAGACACATGTCGGGAATTCCCGACGGTGAATGATTTCTTTCCTCCTACGCTTTCTATTTTATCATGTACATCCTTTTACATCATTTAACAATAAGTTAAAAAAGATATTTGTAAGACAATCGATTATATAATTGAATTCTATTCATAACTGTAGCGAAATATATACTCTATATTTTGTTAATAAATTATAGATTAAACTGTGTTTGCACAGATAAGCACACTTATCTCTAAGTAATATATTAAGTATCATAAGATATCATAAGATAAGCTTTTTATATACATTAGGTATAATTAATTTTTAATTATTTAAGTACTTCTTGTACTTATTATTTATAATAAGGAGACAAAGAAGAGACAAGAAAAAACAATATAATATTTATCAGTCAATACCCTTATCATTATAGATATTTAGATAATGCGAATAGTTATGTTCCTTACCTCTGACGTTATAATCTATTTAATCGATAAATCTTATGTTATTCGATATCTATAATCATCATTAATTAATATATTAATATATGTTTATAACATAATTTAGTTCGGTAATGTTTAAAAACGATCTATGATCATGATAAAATTTATGAATATATTTTATCTTCGGAATTATATTTAATAAAATATCAATTACAAATATCATAAAACATTTTCTGAGTTTCTTTATACAATTCTATTATTTTTTACTTTTTACTATTACTTTTTACAATACTATTTACTTGATAATTTTATATTTCTATGGTTATGGTATAATAATAGGAAAAATTTATATAAATACAAAGTTTCGTTTATTAGATATTGAAGAGAAAATAAGAACCATATCTTTTCCTTGATAATTTATCGCTTGTTGATATTATTTCTGTATGCTTCTTTGGAATATTTTTATACGTCTACTTCAGAGCGATAAAAAAATATTATGATATACTTGTATACTTTATTATTTCAATTCATTAATTTTATATCTAATCTGATTAGTATGAAACGTGCTTCGCAGCATAGATACATTGTGGATAACAATTAAAGACTTTATCTTAAGCATTTACGTGAGAGATTAACTTGATCTCTACGAAGGACAAAAGGTCTTGAGTTTAAACTACATATAAGAAAATTGCAATAGTTAAATAAATGTAATAAATAAGGAAATATTACTTCACAAATCTGAAATCTTTGCCGAGTGTATTTCAAATGTGGCCGCGATTTAATTTAAATCTATAATGGCGTCAATTTATGAGCATAAAAAGATCGTGATAAGATTTTAGGTACTTGAAATTTATCAAATTCGAAATGATATCTAGGCGAAAACAATGAATATTGCTAAGTTCTAGTATAGATATAAATGTAAAGTTAAAAGAAAATTGATAATTTAATTATAATGTAATGGCTTAAAATAACTATATTGTTGCATTTTCGTTATGTTAAAGTGGCACCACTGTTATTTTGTATTATACTCTCTCTCTCTCTCTCTCTCTCTCTCTCTCTCTCTCTCTCTCTCTCTCTCTCTCTCTCTCTCTCTCATTCAAATCAGGAAATATAAAAAACATAATCAAATTCTCCAAGAGATCACAGCAAAATTAAAGTATATTTTGTAGTAGAACATTATTTAACTTGTTGAGTAAAAAATATAATTATAGTAGTGTTGTTTTATCATTGGAGTAGATAATTGTCGGTAATAGTAGAGCGCTGTTTAATAGTTTTCAATCATAAATGCATTTTGTCTGGTATGATAAAGTTCAAAACAAAATCCTATTTATTAATATCGTAGTAAAGTAAACTTTTACGATCATTTAGCGAAAATGAAAAAAAAAAACGATGTTTATTTTTTCCTATAAAACTAATATTTTCGTATGTATTATATTACCCTCGGTACGTATTGTTTTTACTTGTTTATTACAAAATGTTTTACCGACGTTTTATCAATTCCTATATTACCAACTTGTCAGTACATAGTACTGTTAAAAAAAAATAATTTATACATACATATTTAATACTTCAATTTAGTGATTTGTTTATGTTTAATCAATAATTAATAGTTTTCGAAATAAATTATTCAGATATAATTTTTCCGATCGTTTGAAGAAAAAGAACGAATTGCAGAAATAAACGATATAAATGAACATTCCAATTCGACGATTTTATTAAACAACGAATCAACGAGTTCGTCGTAAATCAGAGTTGAGTAGCTTGCCAACGGGCTACATGTAGCTCGTGGTCCTACTTGTCTGTTCCGATAAGATTGAAAAAGATTCCTTTCTATTTGATACTGCCATGTCTGCACAGCGTTTGTTTTTATCTATTTATAGCTATTCGGTTGAAGAAGTGGTTAGTTGACTTACATAAATAATAAAGGAACAAATTGATTGATGGTAGAAACAATATGGCCGGCGGCGGAGAAATTACCCATTGCTATCGTAAATTAATTTTGTTATTCTTCACGAAATCAACGTCTTTCCATTTTTACCTCTATTGCATACCAAAGCTATATACGTAATCTTTCTTTATTCCACATTCAATCAACGTTCCTGTTCCCGCAATATTGTTTGAAATATTGGTCCTCGTACGTTCTTGGTATCTGCGATACGATACAAAAGAAAATCCGTGTCCCGTAATACGAAAGAGAAAAAGAACGAGTCGAATGTTTCTAACCTATCGAAACTTGTCAGATATCGGATTTCAAGTAACCAATGTTGTTTTTTCGGTGAGTCTGGTTCTTTTAATGAAGTTCTTTCTCGAAATCCATAAGGGAACTTTTTAACGACGTATACAGGACTAGTTCTGGTAGGGGTGCAGTGCATGCATGTACGTAGGCGATCAAATCCCTAGAACGGCCGATAGTGTACTTTAAAGAATGAAATAAAAATAAATATATCAAATATTTATATGAATTTTATTTACCTCTGTCAACTATATAGAACTTTCATAAAAATATACCAATATAGACTTATATAAAAGAAATTAAAACAATAAAAGTAAAATAAAAAAATAAGGTTGAAAATTTAAAATAATGCTACTTGTGGTCCGATCCGCATTAACAGAGGCGGCCAAATATCTCTAGTACACAGGCAGCTAACAGCACAATCGGCCTTGGGTGTGGTACAAGCAGAGCCACACGAGTTTTGAATTTCGGGTAATGTAAGAATCATTGGAAAGGAATTTCTGAGGTTACAAGATAAGGAAGTGTGAATCAGCCGTTCGATCAAAGTGACCATAGTGCGACGACGAATTTTACAAACGATAGAATATTTTCCAACTTAGTGTTAACATTGGTCTAAATTCTTTTTTAAATATACATTTTTGGCTCACCGGGTAAGTTGACATTTTTCTTCAGTGGTACAAGCTCCATGGTGGTATGATCCCACTTGGAATATACTTTTAGCAGATAAATCTAAAGTAGTATTAAAGATAATTTTCTCTGATAAGAGATTCAATACCATACGAGTCGAAATATTACGCTTGTCAAATCGACTACTTATAAAAATTTGATGTCTTATATCTGAAAGGTCAGCTGCTTTTTTGTAACAATGTAAAAACATACTAGAGATAGTTATTAATTATATTACTAAGTGTAATATTTTCATAATTATTTGGATACATTTTTTAGTGGCCAAACAGTTTTATAGAAAGACCTAATTTTTGTACATTCTTTTTCTGTGTGGGGGGTGTGTGTGTGCGCACGCGTACGTGTGTACTATAAAAATCATTCATTTCAATATATGACATCAAGTAATTTTCTTTCTTTATTAGTTTTTTTTTTTTCACAATATGTATATAATGTTTGTCTACTTTATTCTACTATTATAGAAAAATGTCTAATGTTAATAATTTGGAGCAACATATTGCAAACTTGCAAATCAATCATGGCGATAATACAATCAAAATGGTTAAATCTGGAAAGAAAGTTGGTCCTGCTGTACCACCAAAACCAAAAAAATGTCAACCTCAGGTCAGTATAATATTTTTTTATCATAGCAGATGATATGATATTAATATATGGTTATTTATATGCCTTCTTGACTTGGGACAACCAATGGTAAAACATCATAATCTATGATGTTATATTTACATATTTATAATTAATATGATTTTCTTACAAATTGCCATTAATGTTTTTTGATAGATACCACAAAGTTATTCAATAAAGGCAGCACCAACACCATCATATAGCACTGTACTCAATAATGCTGGAACAAATGAAAAATCTACAAACCTATATATGAATTCACCTTCTCCATATGTATCAATGAACATGGAAAAAAATGATTTTAACATACCAACATTGACTAATGGAAAAGAGACTGTGAAACTATATCAAAATAATGAAAATTTCTATGTACATCAAACAAAAGAGAAGTTTGAACCTAAATATGGATATGATGAGAAAAATTATTATTCAAATGTTGGAAATTTACCAGCTCCTCAAGTGCCAGTAGAAGATCGCAATGATAGAGCTACAAATAGTGCAGTATATAGTAATGTTGAATCTCCAGCACCTATTTCTGTTCCTGTACCAAAAAAAACAGAGAAAGATATCATTTACAGTAATATACAATGGAATCCAAAATCAGAGAATACTTACAGTAATCTTCCACCTACTCATACCAGTGGTAAAATTAATAATATATATTTAGTTTTTAATGAAAAGTATACAATTGTTTAATGTTTATTATTATTTTTTTTATTTTTTTTAGACGACTTACCACCACCTCCTGAGCCTTCAGAATACGTTGCTTGCATTCCAGGAAATTCATTTCCTCCACCTCCTGAAGAATTGCCACCACCGCCTAGTCCTGTCTCTTCCAGTTATAGCGAATTAAGACGTGCAACTTATCAAACTGATTTTCCTGCTGGAAATTATCCAAATGACATTTATGGTCCAAGTTCTCAATCTAGCTCAACATATGAATCTATATACGAACCTATTAATCCTAGACCACCATCTCAACTATCTTGTAATTATTCAATGTATTCTGGATATGGATCTGCTACTTCAACTCAACCACAAGGCAAAGTATCTCCTGTGAAAGAAGTAAGTTTAGAAACTAATAGTGTTTTTTTATACAATTATACATACTTGACATTGCTTTTAAGTGAACAATTAATGTATGTTTCTAGGTTGATGTTCTAACTGATTTGTTAGTTCAAGGAATGTCAGATAATAGCGAAGAAAGTGATATATATGGTATTTGTGCACAATGTGGATGTAAAGTAGAAGGAGAGGGTACAGGTTGTTCTGCAATGGATAAAGTCTTTCATATAAATTGTTTCTGTTGTTATGTCTGTAAAGTCAACCTACAGGGTAAACCTTTCTATTCATTGGAAGGTAAACCATATTGTGAAGAAGATTACTTAAACACTTTAGAAAAGTGTTGTGTATGTACTAGGCCAATACTTGATAGAATATTAAGAGCTACTGGGAAACCTTATCATCCATCTTGCTTCACATGTGTAGTTTGTGGGCAAAGTTTAGATGGTATACCTTTTACAGTAGATGCTACAAATCAGATACATTGTATTCAATGTTTCCACAAGTAAGTTAACTATGAGCATAAATAAACCTTCTCTTTTTTATCTTGTTACAATGTTACTAAAGGTATTGAAATTTTTACAGAAAATTTGCACCTCGTTGTTGTGTGTGTAAATTACCCATCATGCCTGAACCTGGCCAAGATGAAACGGTACGCGTTGTTGCTCTGGATCGCAGTTTTCATATTCAATGTTACAAATGTGAAGATTGTGGTTTAGTATTATCTTCTGATTCAGAAGGTCGTGGCTGTTATCCTCTAGATGATCATGTGTTATGTAAAAGTTGTAATGCAAGTCGCGTACAAGCATTAACATCTCATATGACTACAGAATTATAAATTTTACTAAAATTTGATTCCATGATTAGATTTTCATATTCATATATCATATGTTTGATTAATACTTCAAACATTTTTAAATGCTATTTCTATCTATTGTTTAAAGAAATCAGAATTAAATTTAGAACTTACTTACTCCATAGCAAATATATATATATATATATATATATATATATATATATATACACATATATATATACACATAGTCACGTTGATATTAACATTTCGTAAATAATTTTACATTTTGTGACTGAAACAATATATAACGTAATAAATTTGTATCATTTACAAATGTTAAGACTATATTGATAAAAATATTCTTATCACACTGCCGATTTTAAAACTTTACATATGACTATTGTAATTGCAAGTAACAAACGTATTATTAAAAAAAATATGTAATAAATAATATTAAAGGAATATTATCTATCAGCTATTTATAAAAAGCTTCTTTTATGGGGCACTTGTTTCGACATTAAAATAAGAGGCCGTGCCATTTATAAAGTTCCATTATTAGAGAAAAGATGTTCGTAAATATACTAGACATTGTGATCTATTTGTAAGTTACTAGCTTGTTTTATTACTTCGAATGTTTTATACGAAATAATGATGTACGAAAATGTTTGATTTAATTATTTTATGATTTTCATATATTTCATATTGTAAAAGAAAACAAAAAAAAAATACATTTTATTTATAAAAATGCAGTCTACTCGATTTACCTTTTTTAAAAAATAGTATTTAAATATTTGAAGAAAAGAAATTTTATATATTATAAAATCTTATATGCATTAGTTATATATTATTAAATAAACGTGGGAAGAAAGACCGGTTAAAAAAATACCATTTATATTAGAGCATTGTATATTTTACGTTTTCGATGAGATTATATTATTCTTTATTTGCAGGAGAAATTTACAATTACTTGAGTCTATTTTGTCCTTACTAGTTTTCTCCAGCTATGTATTCATGCACAGATGACTTTATTAATATATACTAATATTTTGTTTTAAATATATGCATTTCTTATATGTAATATATTTTATTATTATAATTATTATTATTATTTATTATTATTATTATTTATTATTATTATTATTATTATTATTATTATTAATTATTTATTATAATTATTATTTTATTATTATAATAATTATTATATTATTATTATTATTATAATTATTATAATTATTATAATTATTATAATTATTATTATTATTATAGAGTTCTTAAATTTTACAGAATTTTTTGATACAACCTATATGTCATTTTGTGTATAATTTATGTTATATTAATACATAAATTTCTTTCTCACAGAGTATACTTTTATGAGTTATGGAATGCACCATTAACAATGTAACACCAAAATATAAGTTGAAAGTATTGAATGTATATTGGAAAAACTTGGACATTTATTCAGTAAATTTCAAAATATTCGTTTAATTTTTGAAATTGTTTACAATTAAAGCAATTATCAAATTTTTCAAAAGTAATTGGAAAATTTAACTTATAAATACGAAAAATATAAATTTAGGCCATGAAAAAATTGCTATACAAAAAATTCATGTAAATAATTGTTTGCTGTGATAGGCCACTTATTAATATTTTTAAATATTTAAGTTTACAATAAAAAAGAAACAAAAAATATATATACATGAAAAAACTTGGCAATTTTGAAATAACTTGTCTCTAACTTAAACAAAGATATAATATGTAGCATTCCACAGCTCTAAATGCATACTTCACATGTTTCATATAATACATTTATACTCTTGTAATTTACTACATATTGTACTAGCATATAGCTTAGACTCTTTTTGTTTATTATATACTTTATGAAGTATATATTATCCTTTATTTCACATCAGTACTATTCTACGTCAAATTTTAGTACATAGATTCTTCTAAACAATAATCAAATTATAATTTTCGTTATTTCTTATCAGTACCAAACTCAACATAGAATTGCACTTTACATACCATTTTCATATAGATATATATATATATAATGTATATATATAATATGTATGTATATATATATATATATATTTATGAAATATGCGTGTGTGTGAACCGACACACTAGCACACGAATGCTTACATACAAATCTGTACTTGCACACAGTAGTCACAGCCACCTGTCCAAATTCGCGCACACGCACACTTAAGATACGCATTTGTCGCACTTATTTTAAATACCTTCGGTATGTTATAATATTTTTTTGTATATATATATATATGCATATGTATATTGCTGGGATATCTTCTGTGTATTATACATAGAAATAGGTGCCGAAATGTGCTGCTCTTTTTCTAGAATCATTCGTATGACCGTCAGGGGTCCTACAATTTGGCTGTTGCATTTTAGTATGTTTTTCTTGTTTCTTTTTCATTTTTTTTAATGTTCTCTAATACCAACCTAACAGCATACTTTCGCACTTCCAAATTCGCTGAGCGTTGTTGGACTTTACAGCCCATAAATCAATAAATAAATAGAGGAACAACAATCTTCAAACATCTTTTTTTTCTTATAACAACATTAGAGGCTCTTGGAACGTAACGCAACAAATGTTCAACAATACAATTACGAAAACAAATAGAAGGCACTCTTGCTTTTTAATAAATTAATTTCTTTGTAACGACTCACAAGTTCTACATACTCTAGGCCTTGATGTGTCATCTAAATACAGTCTGATGTCTTTTAACTTTTCCTCTACGTGCCGCGATATCTCTATATCATCACAGCGTACGAACCTTCGGTGTAACATTTCCTGTTCACATTTTTAAATAGATAATAATAGCTATAATATGCGAGATATGAGATAACAAATTTCTCATTATAGATAAAAGAAATTTACGTTCATAACAATTAGGTAGAATATTATTTAACTTTTTATATTATAATAATTTAATTATTGTTATTTGCTTGGAAGCTCACAGCCGACACATTTTTTTAATTCATTATTTTTTTTAGTATTTTATCTTATTCGTTGGGCACAGGGCATTTCACTTTAATATTTTTTAACTGCTAAATATACGATGTTTGCGCGGAAATTTACCGAAAAAAAATTAACGAATTTGTGTCCGCTCTATTTTAAAAGGCGTGAGAACATTCACGGTCACTCTAATTAAACTATAAGTACGATACCACTTCAGGTAGAAAAAGAAACACAGATGTGGCAGTGCCTTGAGCAACCGTTGTGAAATGAATTCTATTTGCCTCCCTATTACCCCTCTGTTTTTTCTTTTTGAACACATGACAAATCGCTCATCTTTGTACGATAACAAGGTTAATTGTTTCTATCTTTTTTTGCTTATCCATCTAACTACTCTAGCCATGCTCGTGAGATTCATGTTTGTCGAGCCTATCACGCATAACGTCAAATACTGCATAATATGGATGTAAATGATGAATTATATCAGTATCTATTAAGATATAATGTTTATATCGTTAATATTTGACTCTTTTAAAAGATAATTTATAACTGACTTTGAGTTTAATGCTAATTATATCTGTCATCTTCAATATATATATATATATATATATATTATATTAAATGTTATATATACATAGATGTACATGCATGTATGCATGCATATAAATACATTTATGTATATATTTACATATTATATATCGTGTATATGTGTCTCATACTAATAATAATTTTGTATATTTATCTGTGTATCTATGTATTGAATGCTTCTATATGCGTGTGTATGTATGTATATATGTATGTACGTATATATATATATATATGTATGTATATGTATTATATTGTTTTGTTTTTTTAATATGTATGCACACATATCCACACGCGCTCGCTCGCTTAATAATTTAATAAAGTTTTTATTTTATATATGAAGAATTTAATTTACAGTTTGAATGTCTACTTTTTGGATTTAGGACTGAGATCACAAGAGAAATTGTATAACAATGCATACTCATGCAGTATCATGCAAATTTTTTTTGGCCGACATTCAGATCATATGATTTCAAATGAATAAGAAAGCAAACATAGATGTGAAAGAAAGTTTTTAGAGGGTCAGAGCTTGTATCTGATGGCATGTATCGCTCAACTGATTCTGATCCCCTGTAGAATGAGCTGGATGCGTTTGGGGTGTGCCTGGTGGTGTAATAGGCATTCTACCAACAGCAGGAGGAGCATCACCTGCGCCTCCCAAGCTATCTTCGGATACTTTACCACTTGATTGCATTATACTATTCACCTTATATTTGCTTTGCCGCAACATAGTTTGCGAATTAGCACTCGAATATTTCTCAGTTGTCTTCCTATTTGTAGTCAATGTTGGAGCTACTGTATACCGACGTTGGCCAGATTGTTGCTGCTGTTGTTGCTGCTGGTGCTGAGATGGCAGGGAGGGTTGATAACGGTTTTGAGCCGGCGGATAATACGGGACCTGAGGGGTGGGTGGTGATAAAGTTGGAAGGGGTCGAGTCATGGGGGAGTATGGTGCTGGCGGTGGACTCGCCGGCTTATCTGAACTTGTTGAATCTGTAGTTTGCAAACCCTGTGAAGAGTTGGTACTATCTATTTGACTCATAGTAGAAGATTCATTGCTTTGACTGCTACTATTCAAATTGTCAAATTGATTAGCAGATACAGAACCTGTGGTTCTATAATTATTCGATGCATTCCTCCTACCTGAGGTATAGTTCGTTGATTTATATCCGATTGTGTTGTCAAAATATTGATCTGTATTATAGTTCGTATTTTTACGTCCATTCGCGTAGTCGAAGTTTTGATTTATATTCATATTTCCAATCTTCTGTGAACTATTACTAGATGGATTGTATGTTTGATTATTAAAATTAACATTGGATCCAAAATTACCAGGCTTGCTTAAATTTTGACTCGAAGTGTAATTTCCAGATTTTTGTGTCAAAAAACAAGCCGGAGAGCCCACATTGGAAACAGCAGTTCGTTTGCTATATTGAACTGGTAATCGAGAAGATGTCATAGCAATGGTTGCATATTTATGAGTTCCATCTACATTAGTATACTTATGTGGCAATGAATTTCCTACACTTTGAGTTTTACTAAAAGTGTTTGGATTGATTACCGCTATGTGATTTTGAGATTTAACATAATTGCTTTGAGTTATTGTTATACTTGATTTGGTATAATCTCTGGAATTGAGATGTGTTTTAGTACTTGACTCAAATTGTGAAATTGATGGAGGTGTTGGTAAAAGACTGGCACCACCAGAAGTATTGTGAAATTGTGGTGGATGTGTATGAGGAATGTAAACAGGATGATAAACTATAGCTCTACAATGCATTTGATTTGCACTGCAATCGTCTATTTCATTTAAACATGTTTGTGAGTTATGTAAATTAGTAGTATGTATCGCGATTGGATGGTAATTGGTGTAACGACTGGACATAGGAAATTTTAGAGGCATTAGGGATACCAGAGGCGTAGCTGATCCTGAAGCAGCTTGTGATTCACCATGTGGTTGCTCCGAGTGGCTTGATGTCGAACGTGAATCCTATGATTTATTTTAACAAATAGTAGGAATACTGCTTAGAATGAATATTTTATGATCTAAACACTCTTGTTGTAGAAGAATACTAATTAAATGATAGAAAATTTCTCGTATTTCGATATTTCTTGATGAAATTCCATAGAAAGATCATTAACGTGATTCAATGAGTAAAATCTTATCTATTAAATAAGAGAATTACTAAAAATCTATATGAAAATACTTAATCAGGGATACATACACGCAATTGAAATGTTGACTTACCTCTTGCGGAGCAGTTTGATTGTCTGATGTAGTAGTTTGTTGACACGAAGTATCAGGGGGGTATATAAGTAATTGATGATCAGACAATCCAATAGGTGCATGAGCAGGAGGTGGTGGAGGTGGCCCAGCTGCAAAAGAGTAATAAAGATGATCCATTTGTGGCGGAGGAGGTCCTGTGGGCACTGGTGGATGATGATGTGGTGGTGGTGCAGCAGGAGCATAAAAGTGTGCAGGAGGTGGTGGATGAAGAGACGGGAGCGTTGGCGGTGGACCCGTTGCTGGACTATTTGCTCCTGTACCATTATTGCCGCTGGTATTATTATTGCCACCACTACTTGTGTTGCTTTGCGAACTGCTGGTAGTAAATAGGTATGGTGAAGCTCCAGCAGCAGCTGCTCCTGCGTAATATGGTTCGTACTAAACAAACAAAATATCCTAGGCTTAGTTATTTATATTTTTTAAAGATTACAACTTACGAAAGAAATAATAAAACAAACTTCTTATATGAAGCAAATATACAATATAATGAGATATTGCATAAAATTTACAGCTTTTAGAAGATCTTCTTAAATCTGCATATCATTTTGTACATCATTGCTAGGTGAATTAAGAAGCTATATGAAAGTAGAATAAGGAAAGTAAATACATAAATGAATGTGTATCAGATGAAAAGAATAATAAGTATAAGCCATAAACACATTTAATAGTTACGAATATTCACTATTGTTAAAAATATCATATGTATATATGTATTCAGAGTATGTACTTATATCTCAGAATTTGAAAAATTATAACTCAATGAAGTATTTGATATACTAAATTGAACTATTGAAAATAAACATATAGAGCATTTTCATGAAGTTTATGATACATTATTAATCTTCAAGTATGCAATGCCATGAATTTACACTTCAATAAATATGTTATTTTTTTATGAATAAAATTCTTGCCATATAAGGTAGCTATAAGTACAGCAAAGCAAGTAATATATTTACATATTTTTTTATTTGCTTTATATAAACATCGCTCAAAGAATATATCATTTTATTTACTAAATGTACATATGTACATTTTTTATATCCCCGTGTATTTAATAATTAATTATTTCTTTTACAAATGAGATCTAATGAAATGGTAATGAAAAACGAACAGTATAATGAAAGTAATTTCCCAATTATCATATAATTAAATATCATAGTGCATAGTATATATCATATATTGTTATTATATTTACATGTACTTAGATAGTCCAATAATTATGAACATTTTTATTGATGAATACAAATATTCTTTTGGTCTTAATTTTTTTTCATTTTTAATAAAATATTTAATTCTATAATTAAATAAAAATATTAATATTAGTTCTCTTTAAAATAGGAAGAAGAAAGGATCTCTCTGTCCAAATAGATATTTTTAGGATAAAAAATTAAATTAATTGCATATAAATATTGACATAAATGGTATGACATTGTTGGTGTAATATCAAAACATGACGTGATAACTCTAAGTGGGCATGCAACAATAGGCCATGCGGAAGGCACAATAAAGAGAATGCACAAAAATAACATGTTGCATGCTATTCACTTAGCATTAGACCATGTACCTTTAGACCTCAATACTGTATAGCGTCGAGAAGGACGTAAGTAGGCATTTGTTGAGGGTTGGGTAGAAACGCCGGTGGTATGGCTTCCCCCATCAAACCGTTTGTCTGTCAAACCGTAACCGATATACCGTTTAATATAATGGTTGCTACGTGAACCCACAGTCATTTGAGAATATGCAAGGATGTATGGAGGATCCAATTCTAATATTAGGAAAAAAAGGATTAAAGAACTGTCTAACATAATTTACTTACCGGCATGGGTGGATACTGGTACTGTTGCGGCATATACAAAGATGGTGCTGGGCATGGATACATAACTGGAGCAAAAGTTTGATGACCAGTAGTAGCCTGAGGACCTATAATCAGAAATAATTATGAAATACTGAACAATATCCATTGTTATCTATATTTGTAATATATAAATTTGTATAAAATTTTTAAACTTTGCAATTATACGATATTAACTTACAAGTTTACTAAAAAATATTTACCAAAAACACCTGTAGCTTGATAAATTGTCGCAGGATCTGCTGGTGGTGCTATAGGAGTTCCTGGTGCAGGTGCCGCTGCATTGTAGAATGTCATACCATTTTGGTATGTAAGACCCATTCCTGTACAAACAATTTATTTTGAGAATAATCATATTTTCATTGATATACAGCGTAAATATGTTCTTATAAACAAAATTAAAAAATTTTAATATTTTATTACATATCAATATTGCTATAATAAATTCATGAAATCTAAAAATGCATACTGTGTAAATGTATGTATATATATTATCAAAGTGTTAAGATTGGATATTTATAAGTACATTTTTATAACTTTCATTAACAAATAAACTAACCATTTGCATAATAATAAGTACTACTAGGCACAGAGGGTGGTGAACCAGAACCACCATCGAACGATCTGTTGAAGGGCTGTTTCTTGATTGCAGGAGCTATATTAAGTTTTCTCTCTCTTAGGACAATACATTCAGGCTGTAAATAACACAAATTTATCTTCGAAATTTTAATAAATATTAATAAACATTTGCATATAAAAGTTATTTTAAAATGTAGTACCAACATACATAATGATATTACAAACCTCTTGTTGAAGCCGTTTAGCTTCTTCTTCAGTTTCAAATGTGACAAAACCGTAACCTTTTGAAACTCCAGCACGATCAGCAATTATTTTTGTAGCTTTCACAGTACCATATTGAGAAAAAAGTTCTGCAAGTTCTGCCTCACTGGTACTTGCTGAGATTCCCCCAACAAATATACGATTAGGTACCAATGTACCATACTTTGGAGCTGCCATGGTCAGACTTGTGGCTGAAGCAGGGCTAGAAGATGGGCTGGACTCCTCTGTACCGCCCGTTGATGCCGAACTCTAAACAATAGAACAAAGATATAGGAACATTATTTTATTTACAAAATTGTATTGAAAAAGTATTATCAATTAAAAGGAATTATATAAGAAAATATTATCATCGCAAACAGTAATATCAACGCTTCAAATTAAAAACATACGAGACTAAATCTAAAGCATGGCTATTCAATGATACAATAAATGAAATTATACATAAAATATAAAAAATGAAAAAGCAAGAAATAAAAAGAAGATAAACGATCAAAGTATATTAATCCACTTGAAAAAAAGAGTATCATTTTGGCACGAAACTTGACAATACATGTTGACACAAAGGAAGGTGAAAAAGAAAGTTGGAAAAAATATTTGGAAAAATCACGATAATTCTGTCGGACGGGTATTCAGCAGTTTACGACTACCTTCAGACACGTGCATGTGACCCGACCGTCTCAAGCAGCCGCTTTAACGACTCCGCTTGGATCGTGACGGTGACGAAGTGCGAACTAGGAAAGAAAAACAAAAGACGCATATAATCCGGTACGACTTTGAAGGGTCCCTTTCTGTCGTCGAGAGGCAGGTTATGCGTCGCTGTCAGGCCGTCGTTGCGTCGCGTTATCGTTGACGATGAGACGAGCTCGTAGACGATATTCACGGCCAAAGCCAGCCGTCAATCGAACGCGAGGTGTCGGCGAGAGAGCTGCCTAAAAATATTGACAAGCGAGAGAAGACGTCGGTCCGTACGGAACGTAGGACGAATTGCCACCTGTACGGGGGTGGTAATTAAAAGGCGCGTAAAAAAGAGGGGGAGGTGATGCCTAAATTAAAGGAAGGCTTCACCGAGACGCATATCCTCTTCTATTTCGAAACCGAAAGGAAAGAATCGGAGAAGTGCGGAGAAGCGCGAAAGGTGGTACAATTCTTTAAGGGATGTTGTAAGAATGTCTTCGTTTTAAAGTCACTCACCATCTTCGCGAGAGTCGGGCGTGTAAAGTGAGTCCGCTGGCCTTGCTAATTTTCGTCGTAGCAGCTTTTGAGTACCCTGGCCTCGCTCGAGGGTCACCTGGGTGCCCAGGGACTGCCAAGGAGCGTTGCGACCGCTTTGAAAGGACTTCCAGCCTCCGGCGAAGCTGCTGTTCCTTCTCGCTGAACTTCCAAACACTACAGAGACACTTTTACAAGATGGCAGCCGTACTTGCCGCGAAGCGCGCCAAATCGTCTCTATTTCAATTTTTTTGACTAGTTCTATGTCTAACGTTTCTAGTGTTATTTCTACGTGAATTTCTTGCTTTTCCTTTTCCCCTCCCCTCTTTTGTCTTTTATTCCTTGATTCATACAACTGAATATTCAAAACTACCCGTGTTATTGAAGGTAAGCCAGAAGTATTAAGAACTTGTATTTCCGATGCTTTCTATCCAATAAGCGAATTATATACCCACTAGTCAATTGCTGTATTACGTACATATTATTATACGAACGCTTAATAAATATTTATAATAAATTTACTACATTGATAGCCTTCAGATGTCTCATATGTATATGTTTACAATCTTATTAAAGAAAAGAATACATAGTATATTTATGTTTATATCGTATATAGTAATATTTTAGGTATATTTACTTATAATATAACCATGAATGAATAAGATCGAGAAAAATGACTTACTCATAGTCGAGTGGTTAGAAAACTTATCAAAAATTATTGTACGTTAAAATACTTCAATTTACGATAACAAAAAAATTTGTTTACTTTTTACAAGAAAAACAAGTACGGTTTGATGCACTTGTTCTTACATATCGCGTTAAATAGGAAAGAAAAATCTAGATGTTTATTTGCTACTATTCCGCCATAATAACGTAGTCGGTTACTTCTGGACGTATGTACTAGTAAATCATAATAAATATTTCGTCGAATTCTTACCTAATTTGTCCTAAACGCTCCAGAGTGGTTTTCCTCGAATATCAACATGATTACAGATCAAATACTTTCTAATCAACAAGCGAATAAAAACACTGAAATTGAAACGAGAAACGAGAACGGAGGAAAAAACTAAAATATGCCTCCTCACTGCATTGTTGGACTTCGAAGACTGAAACATTCGCCGCCTTACTACGTTAACAATGATTGTACTTCTTTTAATCGCAAATTGTTCTTATTTTACCTATAAAATTAATAACAATTAATTAGAATATTCGCTTTTTAAATTAAGAGATTGTATATAACAAAATGAAATATATTAAATAAATAATATTTTTATTAATGTAATCAAAATGTTTCTTCTCAATTTTGTTTTGATCATGGTTGTACCAGATGCCGAAGCTTAAATGTTTATCGAAAAACAAATGATTCGTTTCGATAGCAACGAGTCGTTGTTTTATAACATTTTTTTTACATATACATAAATATTACATGTTACATATTACAACATATAATATATATAAATCCCCTTAAAGAAACGACAACAGAGAAATAAATCAAAATCGTTTACAAAAAAAGATTATATTTTCTTCAAAAAAATGGTTATGTATATCCGATGTTATATATTTCTTTCTATTTTTCTTTTTATAAAAATGTATGAAATTTTTGAACATTTGATCACATAAATTATTAATTATATGTATACAATATGTATACCAGTTCATCATACATCCTTGAATAGAATCACTATTGTATGAAAGAAATTTATTAAAATAATATATTTACATAAAATTTACAAGAAATATATTCTTTAATATATATGTATATATATATATATATCTATATATAATTTTAATCAATACACTTTGCAGAATTCCCTGGAACAAAGATATATGGTGTCATATTATGACTTTGATAATCAGAAAGAATTTCTGAATTGCCATTTGTATTCTGAAAATAAATGAAGTCATTAGATCTTTTCTAATATAATAAACGTTGAAAAGATTGAAAACATTAAAAAAAAAAAAAAAAAAAAAATTTTTTTGCTTACATATTTTTTATGCATAGCAAGGCAGAAAGTGCAAACTTGTGGTCTAGCTTGCATATCACTCCAATCACCTGTTGAGTATACTCTACCACTTTCTTCTAGTTGTAAACAAGGTTGATCCATGGCACCAACAACAAGAACTGCACCCAAGTGACTGATGTAACTACTTGCTAATCTGAGAGTCTCTATTTTGGATAATTTTCTATCTGCTGGCTCCGTTGGAATCAATGTTCTCAATGCGCTGAAAGCTGTGTTCACGCTGCACAGTGAAGATTGCTTTTCTTGAATCGTGAACCTGTATTTATTGACAGTTTTTCAATGATTTTATATCAAATAAGCAGTGCTAGAAAAGAATAGCTTTTTTCCTTCTCCATGAGCTTTCCTTGAAAGACATATTTAGTCTTTATTCTGAAATTGTCCCAAAGAAGGCAGAGGAGAGAGGAAACCTTTTTAAAATACACACATACTAATACAAAATCATTGAAAAATACTGTACACTAAAAGAAACGTTACCGATTGTTTTTTATCGGTAATGTTACTAATACCATTATTAAATAATATATATTATATATTAATAATAAATCTAAACATATATATAGATACTCACACATATATATACATAGAGTATTTTTTATAATTTATCGCTACGTTTTATGTTTTAATAATTTATTGCCACGTTTTATTTACTTGTTATAAAAGAATATTTAACTAAAGCCTTACATTTACCTGTGAGTTCTATCTCTTTCACGTGCGTTAGCTTGATATCTCTGTTTATTTGATTCCTCCTTTTTACGTGTAGTCATTGTTCTCAATACTTATTTCAAGATGATATTAGAACGTTTTTTAAACTCTTATCCAGTCACGGCAAGAACGTCTTTATGAATGAATGTTACTCCAATTTCCTTCAGTTCCTCCAGTTTATGGGAGTCCCCTCTCATGTGTTACCGCCAATCCCCACCCGACCCTCGCTGCAACGGGAACATATGTGAACTACACGTGCATGGGATCAGGGCCGCATGGATCGTATAACGATACATGAGAGAACACATGAATATTTGAAAAAATTGAATTTTTGGCAAACGGAACTAATAATAAAAATCTAATTTATACATACATATATATATATATATATATATATATATATATATAAATCTATATGTATAAAACAATTTCAAAAATATAAATTCATTATTAAATACATTGTTCATTATTAAATGCATAAGTAAAAACGCGACGAAAATATATAATTAAAAGTTATCAAGATTAATTATATGGATTTATTCGAGATTATCTATCAGTTAATTTTTTTTTGTATATACTCACTATGAACGATCTGAACAACGAAATATGTATATTTAACTGTTAAGAATATATACGAGTACTTGCGGACGTCAAGACTCCCACGTAATATGGTCAGAAGCTGAGTTTCACATTACATTCAATAAAAACAAGTCGTTGAGCGGTAGTAGGGCGAGGAAAACAAATTCCATCTGTAAAACTAATTAGGACACTTTCATACGGCTTCCAGACGGCGGCGGATAGTTACTAACAACTTCATGTTTCAATTTTCTTGCTATCGTGCCTGTAAAAAAAGTCCTTAGTGAAGATAAAATTTTTCTCATTTCTATTTTTCATTTTAAATACGAATCTTGCAAATATTAATTTGTATTGTTATAAGCGAAAATTTTAATTATTCAAGTTTCATTATACTTCGGTATTGGAATAAATTGATAATATAACTTAACATGTACTATATATACTTTTTTGGATATTCGTCATAAAAAAATCTATTGCTGAAAAATAAAAAAATTTGTTACCAATATATAAAATATTATATACTATTACAATTTTTTCATTGATATTATTATATATTTGTAAATGCATTAATCATATAAAATAAAAAACGTTCTTAACAATGTAATAAATAAAACCACTGCACAAAAGATTATTAATGTAAATTATACATATTTTTTGTTTTCTAAATAAGCAATAAAGAGAACAATGCGATCTATGCTCTTTAAGTCGAAAATAATATATTTACATTACATAATAATATATCAAAGGAGAAAAATATATAATTCAATTGCACGTTTGTATGAAATATTTACTTTGTTAAATAACTAAGTTACATTGATTCAATTATAGCGTAATTTACATATTCAAATGTTTATTAGAATAGAGAAGATATTTCAAAAAATCATAGAGAATCCTTCAAAATTTCCGATGTTAATATTTTCATTTACTGTACGATTTGTTATTTAATGTACAATGCAAATCATGATTAATTAAACATTATGCGTTTACGCTCAACAATTTCCTACAAACGTTTAACTTTGGTCACTTTGTTTTAATGTTCACTACATACCAGGCGTTCGCGCTACTGTTACCAAAGGCCCATATAGTCTCTCATTAATCTTAAGCAGTACTTATAGAAAATATACAAATATCTGTGACAGAAATTATGTAATATTCAACTTAAATTATTCCATATACACGATAAATATCGGAAGTCTAAATTGCCCCTGTGATTATAAACAAGAACGGGCACGATAATAGAAATGTAAATTTTATTCTAATATTTTATATAATACTTTACTTGTAAAGGCTCAATAATGTATAAAGTTTAATAAAACGATTAAAAAGAAAAAAGGAAAAAAAAACAGACAAGAGAAAAAAAGAAAAAAAAAAAACGAAGAAAATACTTTATGCATAGTATTCACGAATCCAGATCAGTAAAATTTACCTGGCTCAACATTTTGGCATTTGCACCATCAAGATAAAATTGAATAACAATTAATGATTTCTATCAAACTTATTAATTCCAATACCTAGAGAAAAAGAAAAAAGAAAGAAAATATATATATATAAAAAAAAGAAATATACACATTAAAGCACTATTATATATAATCTTCATTTCTACGATACTAGAATAAAATCTAGTATTCTCGATGAATTTTTCACTACGTTATTTACACTAACAAGTTACATTACGTAACACTTTAAGTCTCAATATGTCACTAAAAGATCGTAAAAATAATTTATGATCTTAAATACAAGATCAACGATCGTGAACAAATGTTGCCATTTGTCCTTGCACCATACTGGCACAGTAATATTGTACCATATTTGTTTTGTGCAATTAATTGCATCCCTATTTATAAAGGATAATCATTATGATATAAATACAATTATATTTAAGGACGAGATCCACGTGCAGCTTCTTCCAATGCACGCACTTTAAGCTCGCGCTCACGCTGTTGTCTAAAAAACATCCTTCGTTAATCCAATATATATTTAATTCATTTATTAAAGCAGACGAAGGAATGTACTGCTATTTATTTGAAAAAACGAACCTCAGATATTCCTCATGATGAGCAACAAGCGATGCATGTGGAGGAAAACGATCGCGTTCCATCATCAAATGACGTTGCAACTGTTCATGATGCACTGCCATATCTGCATATGGTCTTCCAAGAAGTTCAGCTGGATGAAGAGCCAATGCTGGATCACGGGGCATTAAGCCTGGCCGAGGATAATTAGCACCAGCAGCAGCTATGCAAATAACAAATGTTAAAACAAATGGAAAGTATTTGAAATGTTCAATCATTTCATGAAACTAATATATATATTTATAAGATATGTATAAGCAAATATGGAAAAATGCTTTAAAAGCATGCATCATAGAGAATAAAATAATCTGTTATAAGATATTTAATAATTAATAAGTTAAGAATATTTATTAACCAATACTCAATATTGTCCTTATTTTTATATTTATTACATAATGAATAAAAAATTAATGATCAAAAACGTAATATTTTTGAGTTACTTCGATATTATATATCAAAAATATTCATTGAACGATTAATTTGTCTACTCTTTATCACATACACACATCCAATCATACATATCTATGTATACTACTCTTTTGTACCACTCACGCGTACACTCGCACTTGCACCTGAATATGTATAATGTGAATAACTGAAAAATTGTATGACCGAAACAGCTGTCGTTCGTACTTCGAATAATAAGCTAGAGTTAAAAAAGGGTCAAAAGATTTAATTGCCAGAACATGATGGCATGAGAAAGTAAAGCGATAGAATATGAAAACTTATTGTCATAGATGTTTGTCAAAAGGAAACTCTTAAGAGAAACTTAGAACATCCTGACTCTGGCACCTACCAGGCAGGGGGAATCCAGCTGCAGCCGCAGCTGCCTCCTGCTGTTGCTGAGCCTGTTGCTGGGCCTGCTGTTGTCCCGGATGTAAGTGCAAGTGCGTATGCGCATGCGTATGCGCGTGAGTGTGAGCGTGATACTCGGGCGAGATGCCAGCCATCTGCAACCGGACCATCGGGTCAGCAGCTAGAGCCAACCGCTCGTCCAGCTGGCCATGGTGATGAGCCGCTACGGGATGGCCAGCCCCTCCACCCGCTGGCCCCCCGCCGGCTGCAGTCGGTATCCCTAAACCCGATAGTGCCTCGATCAAATATACCATTTTTGTTTTACGGTGTAAAAAAATAGTCAACTACACTATCTTCTATCTTTCACATATACATTCCACTCGTCGCTGCAACACTTTGCATTCCTTCAAGATACTTTCCTTTAACCGTTCAAAAGAATATCTTCATAAATAATTACAGAAAGTAACTGGCTAATTTCGAGACGAGTAGATATCGATAAAATAATTACAAAGGACAAAAAACAATAATTACCTAATCTTTCTAGTCGCTCTCGTTCTAATTGGCTCGGTCCAGGCGGAGCTCCGTATAGACCAAATTGGTGCAAAGCTTGTGGTGGTCCCGACGGTCCTGGAGCGAGACCTGCAGCCGCATATCGTCGATGAATTTCCAACCAATGCGGATCAACAGGAGCCGGCATTGGTCTGGGCGTCCCTTTTAATAATTCCTCCTTTAAACGATCATTTAATTCTCTCTCACGCAACTCTCTTATTTCTCGTTCTCTCTTTTCACGTTCTAAATGTTCTAGTTCTAAACGTTCCCTCGCAGCCGGTCCATACATATAATGGATCATCGGATCTGGCGGAGCAGGATGTCTAGCAGGTGAAAACGCTGCATGTGGTCTTGCATATTCAGAGAGTTGTCTCAGAGCTGGTGTATCTGCATAAGATCCTGGTCTTGTTCCATACCTATCATACGGAGACACAACAGGTTCGAGTGGACCACGACTAGGTGGCTTACAAGTCTCAGGCTGCTTTTCTGGAGTAGTCATTTTTCTAGCCTGCTGTGCAGCAACTCTATCGCGTTCTTCTCTTTCTCTCTCTGCTTGCTTTCTTGATCTTTCTTCTCGTTTTCTAGCTAACTTAGAATCAGGCACAGGTTTAAACATCAAATCTGTCCTGGTACATGAATTATTCTCGCCTCGATTCCAATGTCGCAAAAATATTGCAGATTGTGATCTGTGACATTCGGAATCTTCAATTCTTGGCTCAGGAGAAGGTCCGCGTGGACTGGGCGGTTCTTCTGGTTCTGGCTCACCAAGATCCTGTTCCATCTTTGGTTCCTGTACAACAGGTGGTTGTGGCTGAGGAGGTCGATGATGATGGTGTACAGAACTAGTCGACGTTAAACACGTTGCTGAAACGAGCGACGGTTTACGCTGAGTATTGTGTGAACTATGCGATGACGAGTGACTGTGAGAACTATGAGAGGAGATGGTTAATAGTTTGTCGTGATGCAAAGTTGTCGCTTGATGCATACTAGAAGAATGATGATGAGTAGCAATAAGATTTTCTCCTTCTTCTCTGGTCGTCACACTGGAACTTGTACTAGAATGATGAGCTGTCATCATTGTTGTATTCTCCTGACTTCTTTGTGGTGACGGTGGTGGGATAGCATGAGGTACTGGTCCATATGAGTATGGTGGAAACGAGGGATATCCACCAACAGGTGCGTATCCGGGATAAGCATGTGGATGATAAGGATGCATCGCAGTAAACAATGAATGGTGCATCAAGGGATGATGAGGATGGAACGGATGAGCCATATGTGGGCTAGGTTGTTGTGCCGGATGCATAACGGGCTGAGGAATAGATGTCGGTGGAGGCGGTAATGTTGGCGTTGGCGATGCTGCCACTGATTGAATCTGCGGCACTGGTTGATTACTTGGCATAGAATGTTTACTTGGTGTAGGTGGTTTACTAGTACTATCTGGATCTTTCTTTATATTTTCTAAACTTGGACCAGGAAAACCGGTCTGAAAACCAGGAACTTTCACTTCTTTTAAACTTTGCAACGGATCCGGTTCAGGAGGAATAATTTCTTGCTTAATTTTTAAGTTTTGTGGTTCCATTGGCGGAGTTCCAGCTAAATTATAAATGCTCGAAGGTTTTTCCATAGATAGAATTCCACTTGGTTGAATCGGTTGAAACATATTCGGCGGTTCTGCTCTCTCTGGTTCATTACTTTCAGTACGTTCGGATACTCTTTCAGATATTCTATCGGAAATTCTACCATCGCGCATTCTTTCTGTAGATAATCTTTCTTCTGGAATTCTTTCGGACATTCTACTTTCCGATGACATGACCGTCAATCCAAGAGGCTGCGGCGAGCTTGATATTTGAGGTATCTGAGATATACTTGCTGGTATATTTTGAGATATATTGAGATTCAATGGAGGACCTCCAATACTTTGTGGCAAGCCTTGCGTACTGGACATATTCTCTGGATGTGCGCGTAAATTTTGCGTTGGTCCCATATTTTGAGTGGTAGACATATTCTGTGGCATATTTGGTGGTATTTGTATGTTCTGAGATAAATTCTGTGGCACATTTTGAACTGGTGGAACGTTAGATGTATATTGCATATTTAATGGTAATCCTTGCTGATTAGGTGATATAATTTGTGTACTTTGTATATTTTGTGAACCATTCGGTGGACACATACTACTTACTGCACTTGACATTGTTTGAGACAAGTTACGAGGTATGTTTTGATTCATATCGTTCATATTTAATGGCTGTGACGTACTCAGGTTCAGCTGTTCTGGTTCTTTCATTTCTTCGTTAGAAGGTGACATAGCTGTTTCTATTGGCAGTGGCTCTAATTTCAGTGGTTGATTCATGGCTAAAGGTACATCTTCTATTTGATCCTTAGTTTCCACTGGTTCTTCCAACAATGGTTTTTTATCTAAAGTATGAATAACAGGAACAGATATAGGTAAACTTTGTATAGGACCTGGTACAGGAGTTGAAGTTGGCGTAGGTTCAGAAGGTTCTTCTGGTGTAGTTACAGCTGGACTGACAGGCTCCTCAGGTTGTACGGCGATTGGTGTGGGTTGATTTTCATTTGTATCTCCTTCTGTTTCTCTTTCAGGTTCATCCATAAGAGAATTACTGTCAGTAGTGAGTGATTCCGAAGGACTCTCTGGCCTGTCACCACGTTTTCGTTTTTGAGCTTCCTTATCCTCCTCTGCATCATCCGCTTGGCTGCGTTTTTGAGCTTTCTTTGGTGTTTCTGGTTTACTAGAAGACTTTTTCTTACTTTTATCGGGTGTCTGTTGCTGCTGTTGTTTTTCTTGATCAGGTGTGTCTGTTCCACCGGTACGTCGTGGTCGCGCAGGTCTTGGCGTTTCTTTTGCCTTATTTCGCGTTCGCATTCTACCTGGGCTATCTGGCGACTCCGCAGGCACAGGGCGGAACAAATAAGGAGGAGCAGGCGGTAATTCTCCCGTTTTCTTTAAATGTGCTCTGCATTCCGTACAAAGTAATAATCTATCTTTACCAGCAATCTGATAATCTTTAGAATTAGTTGAGAAACAATGTTGACAAGAATGCGTTGCACCGTTTGTATTAGTGTCGCGAGAATCACTATCCTCTTCAGAATTATCGTCTTCTGTTACAGAACTAATCTCTCCTCCAGGATTATTACTTGCTGGTGTGCCAACAGGTACAGTTTCTGGTTCTGAAGCGGGTTCTTTTGTATTGGCATTAGCAGCCGGCGTATCTTTGGGTGGCGTAGGAACTTCCTCTTTAGGAGTGCCTGCTCTAGAATTACGCGTATTTCGAATTCTTCGCAGAGAACCTTGCCGTCGTCTACGATGTGGTCGATTGTTATTTGCACCTGGTGTTTTCTTCCACAAATAGTAGAATTCGACCAATTCCGGCTATAAAAGATAAATGTCATATAATTATTATTTCATTAAATATAATCGATATTTAACTAATATCTATTTTACCGTATCTTTATGAGGTAGAAGATCCTTCCTAATACGAGAAAAATTTTTTCCAAATTGTCGAAGACCTTTGACAAACCGTTTCTATGAGAGAAAGTGATAGTTGATTAATTTTGAGTATAAGTTTCCCTATAGATTATAAAACCAAGCACAAATTAAAAAGGACATAATATATAATGTTAATACTTATTTGTATTTTACTTACAGTTTCTTCTTCAGACCATTTCTTATCGATGCCTTTAGGTACAGGACATTTAACAAGAGCTTGCAATGCTCTTCCAGGATCATATCCAGAATCATGTAAGATATCCAAAGCATTGATAGTAGTATCGTCTCTCGAAGCTGCAACACAACCATCGTCTGGGGATCCTCCGTCACACATTCCAGCAAATGCAGCCATGGATCGTGCTGCTCTCAAATACATGAGTAGATCTCCATCCAATGCCATGGCTGGAATCCATCTTAGCTCTTCTCTCTCTTTAGAGAATTCTGGATCAGGAAGCAGCTCCCCAGGTGGGATACCCGGCCGATACTCAGGCAAACGGGCCTGACAAGAAACCAATTCCTGTACCCAAAATTCGGGATTGTGCGCAGTTAGCACCAATGCCAAAGCAAGTTAGTTATACGCACCTATACTCTGGCTTGTCTTTTGAAATAAATAGACCAATAATTTTTTTTTCATTCAAAGTTTTGACCATATCAAATCATATCCAATTTGATACTTTATTAAATTAAATATTATGTAAAAACAAAATTTTTGTTAAAAAAAGCTAGAAATTGTACAACATATATCATCCTCATTGTCTAAAAATCCCATAAACAAATTACAAGCAAGGAAAATTAGAATAACTGGGAAATTAGAAACACAATTTAAATAAATATTCATGTATACATTAAATTATAAGCGTAGATGGTTCAAGTAACCAATGAAGTACAGCTATTAAATGAAGACATGTAATTAACACGAAGCATGTGTTACCTCTTTTTACCCATAATACCTTTCAATTATTTCACCGTGACTGAAAACCACATAACTTGCACTGAGTGTAAATTCTTATTCTATAAATAAGTATTCCACGCACTATATATTAATATATGTGTATATCTTAATAGTAATTTCCAGTATCTTTTTTTTATGGAAATCTAGCACTTTTACTTATACCTAAAGTTTTTCTATGTAGTAATAGTATACTTATTAATTGTAATTATTAACATTTAGATTGATATAAAATTATTTGTCAATAGGTTAATTTTTAAAACATACTTATCTTTATATATATTACAAGGACACTAAACTACACTTATCTATGACATTTATTTATGACTCATATTTTAAGTGCGCAGAACTATTCTGTTATTTGAACCATCAACATAAAACAATAAAACATACACATATTTTAAAGGTTTTCTATGATGTAATATAAATATTCATTACATAATTGATCTGACAGAATGCAGAAAAATCTACATATTTCATTTTTTAAATGTAAATGTAGTCTGTACAATGAATGATTCCATTAATAAGCACACACCATGCATAAAATGTATAGAACATGAATTAATATAACCAGTAGTTGTAATTCTTGCTAATCACTATATGAGTCATACATTTCTATATAATCAATCGTCATTTAATTCAACGAACATTTAAAGAAAATAATATATTTTTTAGACAAAAACATCATGAATAAATATAGTATGTAAAAAGTGAATTTAAATTAAACATAATACACTAATATTCGCCAATGTACAATGTATTCATTACTTTCTCTCTCTTTTTCTTGCCTGAAGCTTATATTTTCCTTAGCTATCTCTCTTATTATGTATATATGAAATACGTTTTAAATATAACCTAATTTATTTTTTGCTTGTACTCATATAATGCATTGGAGAACCACAAGCCTCGAGTTAGGTACGCTGCACAATAGAGCTAAGTAGCAAAAAAGTTTTTGAAGATATATGGCAAACCTGGTGTGAAGGGCCAACTCGAATCTCGCCCTGGGTCCCAGCAGACATCTCCCCCTCCTCCGAAGCTCCACCGTCTTTCTCCAGTGTTTCGAGTGGCTTCAGTCTTCGACTTTCAGTAATTTCCTATCATCCACCCCCTGAACCGTATATTTTTTCTATCAGTATATTTGCAGTAATTATTGAAGGTGCATTATGCTTAACATGCTGTCTTTTAACTATCATTCTACATTGAAATGATATATTATTATTAATTTCAATATAATTTTAAGATAAATGATTGAATAATATGCAACAAATAGTAATGATCATACTAAAATACTTTAATTGAGCTATCTTTTTTATAAAAATATATTTTAAATTATAGATTTTTATCTTGATACTCGTGTAATTTTATAAGACCTATAAAACTGTTATACTGATAATATATTTACAACTTAACACCAGGTAAACCATGTGTTAATAGAAAGTTCAATTATCAGTAGCAAATTGCAGAACGATTCATGCAAAATATTAGCATTATTTTTATTAAAATTTAAATTCCATAAGCTCTAATAAGTTTATAACAAATAACACAATTTGAAAAAAAGTGCAAGACATAACATAATGTAATGACTACTAGTAGTACTAGCAATTATAGTAGATTATGGAAGAAAAACTTGAATATGTTGATTCATTAATGTAATCAATTATAGAAAAAAGCTTATTAGAGATATTAGATCTTAAATTTTATTAAAAAAAAAAAAAACTCATGCAATCATGTGTATTAAAATTACATATTATAAAAATTAGTTTAGAATACTTTGCAAAATAAAATATGTTGATCTTTCAACGAAGACTGTAATTCATATATAAAGATATTCTTTTAAATATATACTGAGGCTTCGTGTTAATTACCTATCAGAAAATATTATAAAGATATTTAATCATCAATATAAATAGATGTACATCATTACATTTACTATTTTCCTTGCTATGTTCTAATCTATAATTTCAATTGCATTTGGGAAAAAATACACATTACAAATAACTACTTATATAAAAATAATTAATATATTATAACAATATGAAACATGGGCAAGCCTATAAATTGACTGATGGGATAATATAAAAAAACTTGGATATTCCAATAATTTTAAAGCCTGAAATATCTTAGATTTTTCAAGTGGTCTTAAGTCACGGTGAAAGCAATAAATAGCATAAGATCAAGCTTTTAACAAACACAATCTTATGCTCTTTACTGCAGCTACTACCATTTCTACGAAACTTACGAAAATATAACCTACGGTTAAAATTTGATTGAGTCATTAGCACGACCTGACGACACGATGAAAAAGAACGAAGAAAAAACGAGACAGAGAAAGAAAGAGAGAGAGGAAAGAGAGAGAGAGAGAGAGAGAGAGAGAGAGAGAGAGAGAAAGAGAGAGAGAGAGAAAAAAAAACTATTTGCACAATTTCATCATATGGATGGAACGCCAGCGGAAACGTGCATCTTTCCTTTTCGCAATTTTTCGAAGCAGCTTATTAGAGCTTCTCAGCTTGATGCTTCCGATGTAAAGACGATCATTTTTATTCGATCTTTTTCACGAAATTTTTGAAATATAAAATTGAAGAAGAATCACGAGGTACCTCCCTGAGCACACGTCGAAATAATGTGGAATGCCATAAAATTTCAAGGCAAACTCACTCACCCGTGTTCCGAAATGCCTCAACGACGATGCGCTCGCATTGTTTCCCGTGACGCCGCTCGTTTCGGCGACAACGCACGCGCTGAATTGTCCGTGCGATTGCTAACTTCTGACGAAAAAATCGAAGAATGATTCTCCGTTAAATCGGGTCTCAGTTGCTCCTCGAGTTGCCTTGTACGAATCAGTAGCCACAACACCCAAACGTCGCCATCTTGTACTACGTTTGTTTCGTTTTTCTTTTGTGGGGGTGCGATCCGATTCCACGCGTTCCGTACTGCTTAATATACCCCCTTTGATTATTCACTTGACTGAGGAAACGGTTCTTTTCTTTACAACTTTTTCAAAAAGGTATTCTTTAATATTCACGAATATGTATAAATTTACATAAAATTAAAAAAAGATGTTTCTTATATTTCAATACATATAATAATAAATATATATTATTCGCAAATATACTGCTAACGTTAATGAACGTTCACTAAAGTCTATAGAACTATACTTCCCAACCATATTTTGTCAGTCAATATATATCTAGATATAGATGAAGATTGCTATTCAACTATATTCTTTATTCGTAAAGATCCCAAAACCTGTTTGGAGAAGTTCTGCATATAATTTTCGATATACAGCAAAATATTCTAATAAAATGGCCGACATAACAGCGCTTTTATTAATATTCGATGGATCGGAGGAAATGGAAGCTGTAATAACGGCAGATGTTTTGCGTCGTGGCGGAGTATGTAAAATTATAATACGCTATATAAAAATATAATTACGTAATAGGAATAAAGAATAAATAGCTACATATGCTATATATTACGTACGGTTTTAGAATGAAATACCTTTTGAGTATACATTGTAATGTGTAATTTTAGGTTTGTGTTACCATAGCAAGTTTGGGTGATAATGAATGTGTTAAGTGTAGTCGTGAGGTAAAAATTTGTGCAGACACTACACTTGCTAATGTGAGTGAGAAAGAAAAGTATGATGTTATCATACTACCTGGAGGACTTGGTGCTGCAAGAGCATTCGCAGAGGTAAACATTCTTTTTTATTTTAGTATATTTCTAGTATATTTATATATTTCTTAATGAATAATAAATTATCTTTATGGAAATTAGTCAGCTGAAGTTGGTAAACTATTAAAGAAACAAGAAAAAGGAAACAGACTTATAGCTGCTATCTGCGCAGCTCCAATTGCTTTAAAATCTCATGGTATTGGAAAAGGAAAAAGACTTACTTCATATCCAGCGATGAAAAATCAATTGACCAATGGTTACGAATACTCAGAAGATCGTGTAGTGGTGGATGGTAAGAATTATTTTCAATCTATCTAAAACAAAATCAGTTTTATCATTCGTTTACAATTGTTTTAGAAAAGAAACACAAAATTTTTTTATTTTTCAGGCAATCTAATTACAAGTAGAGGTCCTGGAACAGCCTTTGCATTTGGCTTGGCTCTTATTGAAAGATTAGTAAGCAAAGAAACGGCTGTTACCGTAGCGAAAGGAATGTTATATGAAGATTACAAGTACAAATTATAAGTACATTAATGGTAGTTAACAACTACTATAAAACATTGTCGACAGGTTCACAAATATATTATAAGCATTATAATAAATATAATTTATTATTATAATAAATATATTTATTATTACCAAATAAATTCAATTTATGGGCTACATTTTTTATATAATTTATCTTCTTATAAAATAATAGCACAATTTCGAAATTAATTCTAATAAATCATTCTTATTTTTACTAGTTCTGACATTTCATTTATTAATAATCACTAAAAACAAGATTTTATTTATTCGAGTTGCACATGTGTATGAACAACATTATGATTGTTCATTCTTGGTTTTATAATGATTTATGCCAACAATGAGTAGAGTAATTCTTTACTGATTTTGATGAATAAAGTTTTATTTTAAAGACGAAAGTTTAAGACAGTTTTCTTGGAAAAGCTTTATTTAAAAGAAAAAAAAATCGTGTCAAACAATGATGTTTCTACGAGAATAGTTTATGCATAAAAATAAAGCTTTCTCAAAAATTCCGAAAAAGTTATGTCTTCGATTAAATCTTCATCTTTAAAATGAGACATTGTCAATCAAAATCGGTCAAGAATCACGCTTGAAGTCACTGTTGGCATAAAAGCTATTTCCAATATTTTTCATGAAAAAAAGTTTTGTATAGTAGCGCCACTTGAATGTTGCGAGAAAAGAAAAGAAGCTCGTATCCCCACTACTGATTTTCATATAAACGCTGAGTTTATATGAAGTAGTGTTTTGTTTCAGTGAAATAAATGGTTAAGGTAGAATTTCCAACACTGTTTTCTTCTGTGATGTCCTCTATGGAGTAGTTCGTTTTACTTTATTATTATTACTATTTCCACTATAATAATAATATATAATATCAAAATATAACAATAAGAAACAGTAAAAGAAAAAACGCATATATACATAAACATTATATAAATCATATACGTATATATGATGGTGATGATTTATAAGAAAAGAAGAAAGTATATATATAAGAGAACAAGATACAGTACAATTAATTTAGTCGCAAATTTCTTACAAAGATCTCTATCCTCTTTTTTGAGTGCAGTCCATGTGTCATCTCTTGTAGTAGTTTTCGCGCGAATTTTCAAGAAATCCTATCTTCGATAATTCTTAATCACGTGACCGTCCACCGACAGATATACCTAATACTGATTAGGTACGATGACAAATTGAAGCGATTCTTTTGTTTTCGTTCGTATAGTTTCTCCTTGTGTTTCTGCCTTATAATCGTATTATCAGTTCGTAAAACTCGTTTTTCTGTTTGTTTTGTTTTTTCTCACATTAGTTTTATTTTGGTTATTGATATATAATATTTTGTTTTTATTATTGATTTTCTTATTGATTTTGCAAAACTATTAACTTTTACGAAATTCTGTAAAGAAATCGATATGAAGAAAATCATGAGGATTCCATCATCACGCAAATAGCTTTGTATAATCTTTCTAATTACAATATTTATATTCATTTTAATAATGTAAAGTGTATATGTAAAAGCAAAGTATAATTAATATTTAAATTAATAATCGTACAATTGTTATAAAGTTAATAATTCTCATTCATTTAATATTAAATAATTTAATTTTACTTGCGCGCCATCTTAGATGAAAATTTTCAAGTTTAAATCGTAAGTTTGAATAATTAATATTTTTCGATAGTATACGAATTTTATTTTCGTCGTTACTCTTTAATGATGTAAACAATAACGAAGAAAGAAGGGTTTAACGACTTTGATAGCTGACAAAGAGTTTACCATTAAATTTTAAGCAGTGAACATTGCATCTCTCTTATTTCGTACTAGCAGATTAGAATACACAATTCATTCGATTAATCAACATTCATTTTTCAATCTTTTTTTCCATACGTGAAAATTAAAAAATTATGAAGTAGAAGCAGTGTTTGTTCGTTCGCGTTTCGCGATTTAAATAATAAGTATTCTTGCATGGATTGTGTACAATGCAGTCGTTAGAGTCAGTGTTTGTTCGCGAAGTTTTTTGCTTTTTTAACAGTCGCACAGATTGTATTTAAAAGACAGTAGAGTTTCGCGAAATAAATTCAGTGACCGTTCGTTAATAAATAACTATCGCGAATTAGAATCAGTGCATCACTGAAGAAGATTTCAACCAACTTCGATGTCGATGTACCTCATTTTCAACCAACTACATATCATCCACCCTCAATTTCGACCTAAATCGCGGACGAGTGTTTTAGAGCCATCGCAGAACTTCCTAAATAATAAGTGAATTTTTAAATCCCTTCGATCATTCAATCATATTGAGGACGAAAGGTCCGAATCGGCACGAGTGATTGATTGTAATTAATTAGTAGAAGAGTCATTGATTTTGAAAGAGAAAATTCGAGTAGGCATTATTAAAAAACAAAGAGATTTATAGAATTACAGTCCGTAAATCCTAGAATAAGTTAATCAATTTTTAGAATTTTCATTAATTAATATATTAATTCCCGTTTCTCCTCCCATTTTTTTTCGATTTTTCAGCGAATAGATATTTTCCGATTAAAGCACAGTAATCATTTTTTATGCAAAGATCTCAGATTTTCTCTTTTTTTGGATTCTATTACGTTAGAACTGTCAGTTTTTCGATTACGTTTGTAGTTTATATTTTGTCCATACTTTATCACTGAACTCACGTATACTATGAGAGAAAGATGGTACAGCCTTACGTACATTTATATATTTATAGTATATATGTATGTATATGTAAGAATTGCGTATCTAAGAATGGCATTAATGCTTGAACAATTGTATGACTTTGTGACGTAGTCCATCATTCGTATTAATTATTTTAATTGGTTGTCATATATAAATAAACAGATTTTGATTCATGTTTCTTTCACATCATAAAAGTATATACATACCATACAGTAGAATATATACATAAAATGATAGAAATTTATAGATATTTTTAATCGCAATTAAGCCGGTAAAGAAGTAATTATATAATTTATTTTACACATAATTAAAAAACGATGCGGGTTGCAGTGTACTGTATAAAAACTGATACACTGATATAATACAAAACATAACCTATAAAACGTTTGAACTTTCTGGTTTTACAAGTGAAATGTTTTGTCCTATTAAATTTCTTAAACGAGGCCGATCGTTGACAACTGCCGTTAGATGTAAACGACGAGTTGTTATTACCGGGCTAGGACTTGTATGTCCTCTAGGAGTTGGTGTACAGAATGCTTGGAAGAATCTTCTTGAATCTAAGTCTGGAATAATTAAACTATCTGATGTAGATTATGATAAATTACCTTGTAGAGTAGGTAAGAGATTTCTATATAGTTAAGTGTATTGAACATTACAAATAATAATTATATATAATTAAAAATTAAAGTTTATATCTATTGTAGCTGCTGTAATACCTAAAGGAGATCAATCACATGAATTAGATATAAAATCATACTTCTCTAAAAGTGAATTAAGAACAATGTGTTCTGCTACAGCTTATGCACTGATATCTTCTGAAGAAGCTTTGTCTGATGCAAAATGGAAACCTGAAGAAGAAAATGATAGAAGAGATACAGGAGTAGCTGTTGGTATTGGAATGATTGATTTAGTAGATGTATGTGCAACATATGAAGCTTTGAAAAAGGGATACAGTAAAGTCAGTCCTTATTTTGTACCGCGAATTCTACCAAACATGGCGGCAGGTCATATTAGTATTAAATATGGATTTCGAGGACCTAATCATTGCGTATCAACTGCTTGTGCAACTGGAGCACATGCTATTGGTAGAATAAGCAATAACGATATTAAATTAATTAAAAATAAAGTGTATACTAATTAAAATAATATAATATAAATTAAAATAATTCTATTGTTTAGGTGATGCATTTCGTTTTATACGTGGTGGTGAAACTAATGTTATGGTTTGTGGTGGAGCTGAAGCATGTATCAGTCCATTAGCTGTTGCAGCATTTTGTCGTCTTCGTGCACTCAGTACTTCCAGAAATGATTCTCCCTATGAAGCATCAAGACCATTTGACAGAGATAGAGATGGTTTTGTAATGGGAGAAGGATCTGCTATATTAGTATTAGAAGAATTAAATCATGCTCTCAGTAGACAGGCTCCTATATATGCAGAAATTTTAGGATATGGACTCTCAGGAGATGCAGCACATATAACAGCACCTAGTGAAGATGGTACTGGTGCTTTGTTAGCAATGGATAGAGCAGTAAAAGATGCTGGTATAGAAACATCAGAAATTACATATATAAATGCACATGCTACTTCAACTCCATTGGGTGATAACATTGAATTAAAAGCTGTAGAATCTCTTATGGGAGAACATAGTAAAAATGTGTTTGTATCTAGTACAAAAGGAGCTCATGGACATTTATTAGGTGCGGCAGGAAACTTAGAAGCTGCCTTTACGATCTTGGCTATAAAAGATGCCGTGATACCACCAACATTAAATTTACATAATTTAGACATAGAGACAAGCTTAAATTTTGTACCTAATGTAAAGAAAAATTGGTCTGCCACTGGAAGAAGAGTAGCTCTAAAGAATGCTTTTGGTTTTGGCGGAATAAACGCGTGTCTCTGTTTTGCAGAATATATTGCTTAAAAACAGATCAAAAACATTAGGCATTTTACCACATTGAAAAAGCATAATATGCTGTACATGCTCGATATAATAAATGGACGATATTTTATACAGGAATAATAAAATCATTGTAAATACCTTTGTACATTTGCTGTAAACAAGTTTAGAAAAAAAAAAAAAATATTCGATAATGAATCTAATCTTAATTATCAACTATTATAGTAACTTAAATATTTTAAATAATTTTATGCAACAATATACAATATACAAATTACATGATTTAGGATAGATTCCTTTTTATATAGAACTTATTACATTAAAATTACACAAAAAGAGATGTAAACTGGAATAATAAAATATATATTGGAATGCAACATTTATTTTATATTAAGTTTTCAATAATCTTTAATCATGATACTACTATTGTATTAGCGGGATTACGAGTGATCATGATCACATCGCAACAAAAACAATTTCCTTGAAATTTTAACACTTCAAGAAAATAAAATACTCTCCGAGTATATCATATCGTAATTAATAAGATGTATGCCCAATATCATAACACACTTTTTTTTGTGTACCAGATTTAAATTTGTCACGTATTATGACCAAGGCGTGTTGGTATAAAATGCCTGCATTGATTCCAGTTATACAAGCATATTGCATTACGTTCGTTTTAACTTTGAGCTATAAGTGTAACACAAATAACTCTGTATGTCAATTAAACATTATTTAATTTAAAGATAACTGTGAATTCAATGCATAGGCTTGGTAATTTTTGATGATAATTATACCCTATCATAAACACATGTCTTTTATGTAGCTGAATTTAGTTGTGTATAAAATAACTAAATTCAATATATATATATATATATATATATATATATATATATATATATATATCAATGATTTTTTTTTGATAAATTATCTTATATAATATTTCTATAATGTATGATCCAATGATACTTTATTCACATTGGAAAATGATCCTCCAATGATAACAATTATTCAAAATACATCTATAATATTCACGATTCTACTGGCAGTAAATCAATGTAAAAAAACAAAAGAGAAAGATCATATCCTATTAAGTAACTGTACCTAGTAGGAATTTTTAATGAGGAATGATAAAAGGCTTATGATGGCTGCAGAGAATTGCAAAACGTTTTCTAAGCGTTTGTCGAAGTTCCTGACGTTTCTCAAGGACTTGACACATTCGAGATTTAAATTCCAAAACTTCCTCTGCAGGAATATAGCTCTCTTTTTCCTCGTCATCTGACAAGTAACAATCCTGTATACAAATAATGTTTATGAACAATCACTTATGAATATCAATGATAATAAGTTTTTCTTTTTTTTACACTGACCTCCAGCATTTGTGTGAGTGTTGGACCTCCACCTCTTTCTTTCAGCAAAGAAATACTAGAATTGGAATGAACAAGTTTATCGGATGTTCGTATATCATGACAATCACCTTCATGATTACAACAACCATCACTGCAAGCTACTTCAGAACCTTCTGGTGTACTAGGAAAAGATGGACTACTAATATTGTGTTCAGATGAATAACCACAATCCTGAGATGACTGTTCACTTGATGAACGACTTTTTCTATCAGCCATAGATAATTCAAAGCGTTTTTTCATTTCTATCCAAATCGTATATCTTTTGTTTGGTTCACCTATCCAAGCACCAACTAAATCTTTGGTCATAGGATCTTTACAATCATCGAGATTATGCCACTGTTCATCCTCAGTTTTATCAGAGAAATCCTATATTTAATGATTAATAAACAAATGTTGTAGAATTGCGTTCGTTTTAATTCGAAACAAACTAATAAGCCCTATAAAAGCATACATTACCTTACACGAATCGCAACTTTCAAATAATTCTTCTTCAGAAAAATGTTTTATCTCTGAATTGGTTTCTTCTATTTGACTTTGACTAATTTTTGTTTTCGATTCAGAAGTTGTTTTTTTGGAACTACTTTTTTGCGGGCTTGGAACTTTTTTAGTCGAATATGGTAATTGTGTTTGGCTTTGAGATTGTATTATACTAGGTATTTTCGCTTTTTTCAAGCAATCAGGGCATTTACATGTTGGTGGACCTTTATTTTTTGGATCTAAAACTTGTAACTGAAAAATAAATTTCTATAAAAATACAGGAGGGATATATATATAATGTATACATAATTAAATACATGTTGTTATGTTGCATATACCTTATGTCGATCGATATTTTGCGTTGTCGGTTTTACTTCCATACAAACACAACATGTTTCACTACTTCCACTTCTCCTTTCATTCGAACACTAAAAATTGATACGTAATTATATAATAAAATTAATAATATATAAAAAGAAGCAAATAATGATAATTATATAATGTCATACATGACATGAATTTTCTTTTTCTTCTGTTTCATAACGACGTTCCTTCTTCTTCTTTCGTTTTAATCTCAGTTTTTCTCGTCGTTGTTGTTTAGCTATCTCTTCCCTTGTTAATTCCTCATACAAAAGTTCTAATTGTGAAATTCCCTGTTTCACTTCGACTGCCATCTAAAAGAAAAATAAATTTGTGTCAAATAACAAATAATAATAAAAAAAAGTAGGGGAAAAAAAAAAACACTTACCTGAAAATTTCTAGATAATGCATCAACTGCAACTGCAGCTAATACTTTGTAAACTGTTTCTTCCTCTCTTAATCGCCGATGGACTTTATGTAAGCGTTCTGCGACACATATACCAAGACAAGTGAGTACCTCTTCTTGAGCAATTTCTAAGGTTTTTGCGTGTCTTTCTCTGAGATATAAATAAATCATTATTTGATATTAAATAATGAAATTTCTTATGTTATATTAAAAAGATATCATTAAAGTTATAGAATTATACCTTCCCATAAGTTCTGGTTGAGCACGACCTATAAGTGTACTGATATAATCTGTACTAGTTGGTAAATGAACATGACGATCTGGTATACATCGTTTAATACCGGAATATAAAGCAGCTACGTAACCCGTTTCTTTCGCAGGTTCATGTTCTGTTGTTAAAATAGATGATGCCAAGAGAACTTTTGTTCGACATTCGGCACAAAATCTAAAATATTAATCAATATTAAGATCGTATTTAATAAATATACGCGTTTACGTGTACGTACCTATGTTTACGTAAATAGGTATCTAATGTGGCATCTAGAGTATCAGTTTCAATCAAAGCAAGTTCCTGTCTACATGGTAATTCCATGCAATCCCAAACTTCTTTCCATGCACTTGGAGGAGGTCTCATGCGTTGTATTTCCAAAGAATGTAACACACACCTTCGTGATTTTTTATTTCTTGGTTGTTTCTCTACCAAATTATTCAATCTAGCACTGAAATATTTTAAAAAAGGTACTTGTTATATATATTTATTATTTACATTTATGTACACGTATCACACGCACACATATAATAACAATATTTATATTTTTAAAACAAGATGACTATATTACCTGTGTCCTTGTAACATAGTACAAAGTAATTGAGGTGATTCCAAAATATCATCGCTTATCGATAACAAACCATCTGGAGTAATAATCAATGGATCTAGTGCAGGATGTCCTGATTTCATTAGATCATCGAATAATCTTTCAACACTACACAGAAATAATATTGTAGATATAGATATTACATAATATTATATTATACACAGTAATTAAAGTTTCAATATATATGTTACCTTCTTCTACAACCAACGCATGGTACAGCTTGTCCTAAAATAGTTAGCATATCTTTACAGGTAACTTCGAAAGATGCTTTAATTTCTTCTTTCGTAAGCATATCCAATTTTCTAGTGAATTCATCCAGCTGTTTTCCACGGACAAGTGGACTAGTACAGATTGCTCCTAAGCCATTTACATCCATGATCATCTATTGAAATAAATAATTTTATGTTGATACAAATTTATATCATAAAATTACAAAGAGGAAATATTTTTATAATTATACGATTATAGATATATAATTGTATCTATTAAAAATAAATTATACCAAAAAAATTTTAACAAATTTCATTCGGAATGAAACATAATTATCTCATATAATTTTGCTAAATAAATTATTAACGCAATAGATATTCTTAAAATAATTAACATTTAAATCAATTTCATTACATATAACATGAAATACATTAACAATAGGTTTATTATATTTTTTTGATCATTATCTTTTTCTTTTTTAATGAAATCCATGCTTTTCTTTTGCTTTTGACTTGTTAAATTTTTGAAGTGATAAAAAGAATAGTAATCTAATAATCTATAGTTATCAAATATATATAACTTCTCCTTCATTACATATATGCATCATTTTTAAAAATGTAAAACAAAAGCAAATCAAGCAAATTCGAATTAACATAAATGCGTAATACCGTTTGGAGTAGAATTCATACCATTAGAAAGTCTGAAATAGTGGTAAAACATCTGATAAATTAATATAACAATATAAAAGTAAAACAAATTGTATGTTAAAAGTTTTATAAGAAACTTAATCGTTTGTATATCGAATATGCACTCCACGGCTAATGTTTAGGTTAAGTCACACGCATAGAATCATCAATGCCATTACGTAAGTTTTCTAAGGATTTCTATTTTCAGAATTTCATAATCGAAGCTGTAAAGAAATAAATGTTAAAGTAAAATATTCTCACCGTTAGATTTTCATCAACGATCAACGGCATTTGTCTTCGCGTCAGATCGACCGGGTCATCGTCCCGCCAAACATTCACCAATTTTGCCATTATCTCTTTAGATTGTATTTTTTTATTCTTAATTATCCTTAATTGTTGAAGTCGATACTTTTTGTCTATGTACGGTTGTACGAGACTTCAAAACCAAGATAATTTTACAACACGTTGAATACGAAAACAAGTAGAAGATGTCACACGTCTGCCATTTGCAACGAATAGTCTTTCACTTCCGTCCTGCGTGCATTGTCCCGTTTGCTTCTCTATACGCGTCATTCTAGAGTTCCTCCGATCATATCGCGCCACAACGTAATTTCCACAACTTTTTTGATATTTACATTTATCCATAGTTTTTATATACATATATACATATTTATATATGTATTTATCAAGTATTTATTTATGAAATTTTTTTTACTCTTCCTTAACGATAAATTTATACATGTATTTTCTATATTTCCTCTTTTTTATCCGATATTACATAATTGTATATTTGATTAACGGAAAGACTTATTTAAATTTTTAGATCCTATTCACATTTTATTTCATTTTAACGATTTTATAATGGCGCGAGTTATGTAATGAACGTGAGATGGTAGATCTATGTGGAATTGATAAATGTTTCTCTTACTAATAATTTATATCAAAAACATTACATCATTTATAATTACGATATTTGGTTCATAAAATTAAAGAAATATTATATTAGGATATAAGATAATCTAGAAAATATTCGGTGATATATATTATACTATTACATTACCACGATAAAATTACTTGAGGAATGTTATATTATATTGTTTGTTGATTTGATTTTCCCGCCATTCAATTGAGTGTCATCTGATTAGTGCGTTTGAAAATATATTCGAATTTACTGTTCTTAATGGCCTTTGTATTTCAAGGCTATTATTTATATCAATTTTAAACTTTATTCTCAAGAGCTTCACTCTTGAGAAATGTTATCTAATAACTAATTGATGAAAAATTTATTAATTAATGTTAAACCTAACAGTTTCTCTATTTGTTACTTTTTCTTTTTATTGTGATGATAAATTTGAAGTTTTAATAGTATTCGAATATGGCATTTAATTATTGAGGCTGTTCATTAACCTTGGTTTTATAATGGTTTACGTCAACAATAAATACAGGTATAGTTTTTAAATAATTTTGATGAACAAAATTTCATTTTAAAGATGAAAGTTTAAGCGAAAACACGATTTTTTTGAATTTTTGAGAAAGCTTTATTTTCTTTATAAAAACATGGTGTTTTTACGAGAATAATTTTTCTTGCTTTTATATGTACTATTATTTGTACTGTATACAAAAATTGTTGTCACACATTAACTGAATTGTCAGGTTATGTTTGAGAAGGCTATAACCCACACAGTTATTATACATCGATATAATAGACGATAGTTATAATAGACGATATAATAGGCTATGTTTTCTTGTTGCACTTGTAGTTCATATTTTGTCCATAGTTGTCGTTGAAGTCGTATGGATTAAGAGCGATAGGTAGTGAACAGTCTTAAAGATATGATTATTAATGATTTTATTTGAAATATATCATGAATCATTGAGTCGTTCGTCTTATGTTTAGAAAAAAATTAAAAAAGGATCGTGAAGGCCATGAAATCTAACGAGATAATACAAAGTTGCAATGGTGGACGTTTTAGTTTAGAAGAGATGAAGACGGGCCAAGCTGAATCTGGGAGATGTGGGATCAGCTGCCGGAGCTGATATTAATACAAATATTTAGTCATCTCGATCGTGGGGATCGTGCCAGTGTTTCTCAAGTTTGTCGATCATGGAATTTAGCGCTCTCTTCGCCTGTTCTATGGCGTTCGGTCACAGTCCTCATTGATCGTGATCTTAGAGGGAATTTTCCTTTGGCGGGAGAATTGGCTGTACGTACGATGATTCTACATTTCTATTTTCTTTATATGTAAAAATTTATTAATCATTTCAAATGAAACTTATATGTATAGTGCTCTTTTTTTATCGACATTTAACTTTACCGACAATTTTTTCTTTATTTACCGACCGGTAACGTCGATCAAAAGCGGCATATTTGAAATAATTATTACAACTTCTTTTCGATTTTATAGGTTAAATATGGACAACACATGAGAAGTTTAGAACTTGCCTGGTCAAGATCATATATTTTACCACGAGAAACACGAGCTGCTCGTAATATTCAGGCAGAAGCAGGCGCAGACTTTCTTGCGGTTGTACGAGCCAAGAATGTACAATTAAAAGAACTTATATTAACTAATTGGGTTTTTAGTTATAAATGGGGAGATAGAGGCAAACTTTTATACGCTCTTGCAAATTTTCTGGGGTAATTTAATAGAGTTTCTGTAATATTTTTAATTGATTGAAATTAAGAAAAGAGTATCTTTCTTTAGGTGCCAGTATAATCTTGAAACTTTGAGTTTACTAAATGCTAATTTTGGTGTAAGCGATGTTTTGCGTCTGTTAGGAACTGCTGCAAGAGGATGCAGTGAGAAATTAGCATCTTTGGATCTTCGTGGTGCATTTAGACAATGGCAAACTCCTCATAGTAATCCTAGGTATTAAAATGCATATCTATAAAATATATCTGCATACTTACACATAGAATTATTATGTTTTACTTTTATATTTTAGATATTTACGACTATTAGGTCGTCTTCATGCATTAACTGTATTGAAATTGGATTATCCAGCAATATCAGATCATACTTTGAATGCTTTGGCCAATGGAGCTCCAAAAGTTCTTAAAACTTTGCACATATCCATCCGTGATTCCGATTCTCGACAACATACCGTTACTGATAGTTCTTGGAATAATCTAGCACGTGCCTGTCCAAACTTAACAGTTGCTTATACAATAGGTATATTTTATAAGATAAAACGAATGTTTTTATATGTATTTATCTTTTAGTTATTACTTTTAGATAACATGTATCTATTATTTAATGTTTATATACGTATATGGTATTTAGTTTTTCAAGATTGATTTTCAGTAAATATTTCACATTATGAGGACATGTGCTACCTGTTGCTTCCTAGTGTTCCACTTGCTAAGTTTCAATTATTCAGTGGATATGTTTGGGACCAAAGTAGATCTCGTAATTTTCGAGGCACCGTTGGATTGCTCATTTCTCACTATACAAACACCTTAGGTATCGCATTATGAAAGTAATTAAATTTAAAAAAAAAAAAAAAAAATTAAATTTCTTCTTTTCAGCTGAAGTAATGTTGCAACTTAAGAACAATCGAGAGTTATTAGATGATTTACTTGTTTCTATGCTCGTTCAGTGTAAAAATTTAACTAGATTGCAATATGATGGAATTATGAGGAGTCTTGATACTTTACGTGATATTTGTCATTTACAAGTGGAACGCAAAACCTGTAAATACAATCTTTGTCATTGATTTACGTAAAGTTATCAACTAAGACGTTATTTTATTACAGACTTTCGTACGATTCACATAAAGCCACGTATCGTTAATGTCAGGAATCGTGCGATATTGGACGATGTAAACTATCAATACGTTCATAAAATGCTCGAGCAAGAAGTTGACTTTCGTATAGAAGATCCAGCTTCTTTTTTTGTGTATTATTAATAACACATCGAGTGTTGTCTCTGTAACGATCCCCGATCTATTTATCCACATCTCTCTCGATTTCTAACGTCAGAAAATAAAGTACAGCCAAATATCATCTCAATTTAGGTAATTTGATAATTCTTTATTTTTATAAATATTCGTTTATTGTGCATGTATCTAATTTTTTTACGTTACTTATCTTATTTTAATGATAAAGTGGGTTGCCTAAAAAAGAGTTTAATACAATTTATATAAAGATCATTTTTATATTCAATATAAAATTTATATAATTCTTCTTTCTTTTTTTTTTTGTTTAAATTTATACAAATTTATGAAGAAATTGCACCTTGCTTACCTTTTTGGTGTTATTGTTTTACCTTTGAGTATGATCAATATTTTAGTTTAATTATTACAAACCAATACATACATACATATATACATATACATACATATATATATATATTTTTATATTTATATTTCCATTGCATACAAAACATATGAAAAAATTTTATATTAATGGACGTTGTTCGATCGTTCGATTCCACCTGGGAAGAACTTTTATATTATCATATCAAAATTAATCTTACAAGTGTAAATGTAGATATAAAAATCGATAAACATGGAAGTGTAAGTCGAAGAGTCCGATTTTCTTATATCACAACAAGAGTATAACTTTTTATCGACACGATTTCATATGAGTATTCAAAACCGTTCTAGTAACAAAACCTTTACCACATTGAGAACACACGTAGGGCCTCTCACCCGTGTGATATCTTTTATGAACGACAAGTGTGGATCTTTGTGTAAATGCTTTCCCACACTGATCACACGAATATTTTCTTTCTCCCGTGTGTGTGACATTGTGAGTCCTTAAAAGAGTTTCACAAGCGAAACACTTGCCGCAAATTTCACAAGTGTATGGTTTCTCACCTGTGTGCGATCTGTTATGAATTTCGAGACCCTTTGCTGTTTTTAATTCCTTGCCGCACAGAGCACAAAGATATCGACGTCTCTCGTAATTCGACGAATCACCGTGGGCTTTCACTTTGTGCTGTTTTAATACAGATTTGTATTTGTAAATTTTTCCACAAATATCACATTTGTGTTCCGAACTTTGACGCTCCGATTGTAAGAGTTTGTCGTCCGTCATCACACTGCTAGGATCATAATGGTACAAACGATTGTGTTCTTTTAAACTGGAAAAACGATAACAATAAACGATAACAATTGATACTTCCTCTCGAATTTAGAAGAATTAACAGATACGTGTTAAACATTTTTTATCAAAGAAATAAATTTGATACCTGTAAACGTCGTTAAATGTTCCACCGCATGCGTTACACTGATGATACTCCATAAAATTGTGCATAGTCGTATGAGCGGTGAGTGCAACTTTCTCGGTAAATATTTCGCTACATATCTCACAGGTAAACTTTTCTTCTCGATGATGACGCTTTTTGTGTCTCTCCACGTCGCTCGTATCAACCCCCATAAAGGTACATTGCGTACATGGCACGGTTTTTGGCGTGTGACATTTTTTTACATGAGCATTTAGCATGAATTGTTGAGGATAGTTTTTCCCACAGATCATACATTTGAATGGCCGATGAATCCCATGAACGATCCTTAGATGAGCTACCAATCTTGTTACGAAGTGGAATTTTTGTTCGCAGAACTCGCAGGCTTTCTCGTTCGTCTCGTATCTGTAAAAATGCGACATTAGCTATTTAGACGATGGGATCTTTGAGTTTCTACTGTATCATCTTCGACACTTCATCCTAATCTAATCGTATGCTAATTAGGATTTAAAGGTGGAAAGAAATAGAACTTACAATATTTGTATTATAATCGCAAAGTTCGATTATAATCGAATTCTTTCGATCGGTACGTAAATACTTACATTTACAGTGCATTAGACGTCGTCTCACTTATCAATCGGTCGATCGATTATGGAAAGGAACATATCTATTTAATTTGTACAAGACGTTAGATCGAAGGAAATATTTAATACTGATATAAATAAAGAGTACATACAATCGTTTCTAATATATAAAAATATTATGTAAATTGTTCCTATTTAGATGATATAATATTCTTTTTAGAAATCGACGAGTTCAATTCTAAATGGTTGTCGTCCTTTCCAAGGGTTTTTTTAGCATCGGCGAAGGTCTTGTTATGTATTTTACGATGATTCTTAAGGAATGTACCGGAAATGAAACTCTTATCACAATCAGGACATTTAAATGGTCTTTCTCCCGAATGATAACGAAGATGCATAACCAGAGATGTCCTTTGCGTAAAACGTCTACCGCATTCGGAACAAATGTGCGGTTTCTCTCCAGTGTGAATTCGCAAATGAATTTTCAAATTCTCTTTACTACTAAATTTCTTAGCACATATTTCACAAGTCGCTATTTTTTCACCAGTATGGACACGTCTGTGAATCGCTAATCTCTTGTGCGAGGATAAAGCTTTACCACACAAATCACAAAGATACTTCGTTGTGATCAACTTAGAAGTTTTATCTTTTAATAAATTTTGATCAGTCAAGTTGATTCTGCCAATGAGTTTGTTCGTTGCTGGACTTGAAACATTCGTGTTACAGGACAAATTCGTATGTTGAATTCTCAAATGCCTAGTTAAGTTTTTCTTATACGAATACATTTTTTTGCAATATTCACATTGATAAAAT